>NC_057805.1:176788244-176831693 GCF_018294505.1 Triticum aestivum | reverse complement strand
GGCCCCTCCGTCCCCGTCCGCCGGCCGTCGCCTCTCCCCGAGCTCCGGCGAGCAGCATCTCCGGCGGCCCGAACCCTAGATCTCGCGGTTGACTTTTCTTCTCCCTCTCAAATTTCTCCAAGTCTGGAAATTTTACAATACATGCTCATGTTCATCGCATCATAACTATCTGCATATAGCTCCGTTTCGTGCGTGTAATATATCGAAATGTTCGTCTCTAGATGCTCTTCATTTTGTTCCATTTTCCCATGATCATTTGAGTCCATCTTGATGCCCAAATCTCTGGTGCAAGAGTGTTGTATGCTGTTACCTGCTGTTACTTATCAGAACATGAGGATTTGTTATTTTTGTTGCAATTGACGTGTTCATCTTATGGGCATGAGCTCTACATGTGTTTTGATGTATGCCATGCCATCTTTACAGAGGTGTATGCCATGTATTTTTGTCATCTCTGTGGTGACTAGCACAAGAATGCAAACTAGGCTTCGTGATGTTTCTGATTTCAGGGACTTGGTAATTTCACTGTATGTTTCTGCTGTTATTTTGTTGCTACGTATCCATGTGTCTACAGAGAGATCCATGCTCCTTTTGGAGACGTTCAATAAGGATCTTTTGTAGATATAGTTGTGCTCTATCCATCCATGCCCCTATTTGCAATTATGGAGTGGCATAGCATGTCTTAATCTTGCTCTACTTTTGCTATAAAATATTTCTGGCAGATTGTTTACATATTATTCAATTTTTCCAAGGTTGTTATAGTTGTTTCATACATGCTATGTATTTGCTATTGCCAGGGATAGCTTCATAAACATTCCATATTGTTGTAGGTATGATTTATTTGTCATGAATTGCTTTGTGGTGAGTGCTTCAAGCTCACATAGATGCCTTCATAATTCTGTTTCTGTCATGCTCTGTTTTCTGCTAAGTCTGAAACCTGTTAACGAAACTTGCTATATTTACATGGTTGCCATCATATCTTCTGGTCCATTTTGGCTTATGGTCAGTAAGGGACTTTTGTTCTATGAATTTAGCAGATTCATTTCATGCCTTATTTTGCTATATTAAGTTCCTGTAGCATGTGTTTTGCTTGCTCTCAACATTGCTACCTGATGCTGTTTCAGCCATGTTCAGTAATTTCACCAAGTCTGTGAACCTGTTATCTTTTGCACTTTTGGCATGCTTGTTTGAACCTGTTATGTTGTGATCTAGCCGTAGCTCAGTGTTCATCTTTTGTCAAGCATCTTCTGTATATTACTTCCATATGCTTTGTTGCTATGTTGGAGTGACGTAGCACAGTACTCGATGCATTTTAGGTGCAATCTTGCTGTTAATCGCAGATTCATGTCATTCTTGTTTTGCTTGCCATTTGCAATCCGTGCATCCGTTCCCGGTGATCTTTTTATCGATTTCAACCGAAATCATCTCATCATTCCAGTGGCATGCTTGGTTTTCCAAGTTACTGCCTTGTTCGTCATTTTTTTCCGGAGCACGCATACGCATCGCATACCACATCTCGCATATCATACATGTTTTGCATCATGTTGCTTGTGCATTTCCCGTGATTGATTGTGGTTCCGTTGCTTGTGTTCTTGTTTCGGGTAGAGCCGGGAGACGAGTTCGTGTATGAGGAACCTGTTGAGTACGCTTACGAGGATCAAGGTTTCGACAACTCTGAGAACCTTGCAGGCAAGATGACCATACCCTCGAAATCACTTCTATCTTTGCTTTGCTAGTTGCTCGTTCTATTGCCATGCTGCGCTACCTACCACTTGCTATATCATGCCTCCCATATTTGCCATGTCAAGCCTCTAACCATCCTTTCCTAGCAAACCGTTGTTTGGCTAAGTTACCGCTTTTGCTCAGCCCTTCTTATAGCGTTGCTAGTTGCAGGTGAAGTTGAAGTTGGTTCCATGTTGGAACATGGATATGTTGGAATATCACAATATATCTTATTTAAATAATGCCTCTATATATTTGGTAAAGGGTGGAAGGCTCGGCCTTATGCCTGGTGTTTTGTTCCACTCTTGCCGCCCTAGTTTCCGTCATACCGGTATTATGTTCCTTGAGTTTGCGTTCCTTACGCGGTTGGGTGATTTATGGGACCCCGTTGACAGTTCGCCTTGAATAAAACTCCTCCAGCAAGGCCCAACCTTGGTTTTAACATTTGCCACCTAAGCCTTTTTCCCTTGGGTTTTCGCGAGCCCGAGGGTCATCTTTATTTAAACCCCCGGGCCAGTGTTCCTCTGAGTGCTGGTCCAAACTAGAGCCACTTGCAGCGCCACCTTGGGGAAACTCAAGGGCTGGTTTTAGTTGTACGTAGTGTTCATCCGGTGTGCCCTGAGAATGAGATATGTGCAGCTCCTATCGGGATTTGTCGGCACATTCGGGCGTCTTTGCTTGTCTTGTTTTACCATTGTCGAAATGTCTTGTAAACTGGGATTCCGAGACTGATCGGGTCTTTCCGGGAGAAGGTTTATCCTTCGTTGACCGTGAGAGCTTATAATGGGCTAAGTTGGGACACCCCTGCAGGGTATTATCTTTCGAAAGTCGTGCCCGCGGTTATGAGGCAGATGGGGATTTGTTAATGTCCGGTTGTAGAGAACTTGTCACTTGACCCAAGTAAAATACATCAACCGTGTGTGTAGCCGTGATGGTCTCTTCTCGGCGGAGTCTGGGAAGTGAACACAGTTTGAGTTATGCATGAACGTAAGTAGTTTCAGGATCACTTCTTGATCATTTCTAGCTTCGCGACCGTTGCGTTGCTTCTCTTCGCGCTCTCATTTGTGTATGTTAGCCACCATATATGCTTAGTGCCTGCTACAACTCCACCTCATTACACCATCCTTTCCTATAAGCTTAAATAGTCTTGATCTCGCGGGTGTGAGATTGCTGAGTCCTCAGGGCTCACAGATTCTTCCAAAACAGTTGCAGGTGCCGACGATGTCAGTGCAGATGACACAACCGAGCTCAAGTGGGAGTTCGACGAGGCACGTGGTCATTACTATGTTTCTTTTCCTGATGATCTGTAGTGGAGCCCAGTTGGGACGATCGGGGATCTAGCATTTGGGGTTATCTTATTGTCATTTGGATTTGATCGTAGTCGGTCTATGTGTGGATTTTGGATGATGTATGATTTAATTTATGTATTGCGTGAAGTGGCGATTGTAAGCCAACTCTCGTTATCCCATTCTTGTTCATTACATGGGATTGTGTGAAGATGACCCTTCTTGCGACAAAACCACAATGCGGTTATGCCTCTAAGTCATGCCTCGACACGTGGGAGATATAGCCGCATCGTGGGCGTTACACAAGACCTCTTGCACCCACTTCGGCAAGCGCACCTCTTTAGAGTGATGTGCTCCCGTTTAGGACGTGCTAGAGAGCTCCACCGGCAAGAGCAAGAAGTCCAAGGCTGCACCACCAGAAACCAAGAAGGTGTCCGTCAAGGAGGACGGCACGGGCGGGGCTTTCACTATAAGCTCCACCCTCGATAACAAATAGGAAAGCGCGCTCGTTGCCTTCCTGCGGGCGAATGTGGATGTATTTGCATGGTCAGCATCTGACATCCCCGACGTTCCCAGGGAGGTGATTGAGCACCATCTTGCTGTCTGTCCTCACGCGCGGCCCGTCAAACGGAAGGTCAGGATGCAAGCTTTGGAGTGACAAGAGTTCATCATTTACGTGATCAGGAAGTTGGAGGCGGCAGGCCTGGTAAGAGGACTACTCCACCCCACGTGGTTGGCCAATCCAGTGGTGGTGCGTATGGAAAATGGGAAGTGGAGGCTGTGTATTGACTACACAGACATCAATAAAGCCTGTCCAAAGGATCCTTTCCCTCTGCCATGAATCGACCAGATTGTAGACTCCACCGCCGGGTGTGACCTGCTGTCATTCCTCGATGCCTATTCAGGGTACCACCAGATCTTCATGACAAAGGAAGACGAAGAGAACACCGCGTTCGTCACCCCATGTGGTACGTACTGTTTTGTACGAATGCCTTTCGGGTTGAAGAGTGCTGGTTTGACATTTGACCGAGCAGTCCAGATTGGTTTTGAGCCCCAGCTACATAGAAATATGGAAGCTTATATGGATGCCATAGTGGTCAAAACAAAGGATAGGGCCACGCTCGTGCAAGATTTAGAAGAAACATTCACAAACCCGCGCAAGATCAGCCTCAAGCTCAACCCAGAGAAGTGCGTGTTCGGTGTGCCCTTCGGCAAGCTTCTTGGGTTATTTGTGTCTCAACGCGGAATCGAAGCAAATCCCAACAAGATCAAGGCGATCGAGCAGATTGGGGCGCCGAAACGGGTCAAAGACATCCGTAGGCTCGCCGGCTGCGTTGCTGCCCTGAGTAGGTTCATCTCCAAATCTGCTGAGTGCGCCCTCCCCTTTTTCAACGTTTTGAAAAAGGCGGCTCCGGTAAAATGGACTCCGGAGGCAGAGGCAGCACTGCAATATTTGAAGAGGTACCTCTCCTCCATGCCAAGACTAGTCGCGTCTAAACCACGGGAGCCGTTGCTGCTGTACTTAGCAGCAACGAATCAAGTGGTCAGTGCTGCGCTGGTGGCGTAGAGGGAACTTGAGGGCGAAGCAGCAGTTGCAGCAGAGCCGTCGGATGGCAGGCCAGGGTCTTCCCCGGCAGAGCCTGACGCCGGCAAACCAGAACCCCGGCAAGGCCCGAACCCGGCGAGGCAGAGCCTGAGCGGATGGGCGAAGTGGGACAGAAGAAGAAGATGGTGCAGCACCCAGTGTATTTTGTCAGTTCCCTCTTGCAGGGGGCTAGGTCAAGATATTTTGGAATGCAGAAGCTGATTTTCGGCCTTCTCATGGCCTCGAGAAAGCTGCGCCACTATTTCCAGGTGCATGAGATCACCGTCATCACCCGCCTCCCTTTGCAACGGATTTTGCACAACCCAGATGCGACAGGGAGGATTGTGGAGTGGGCATTGGAGCTGTCGAGCTTTGGCCTCAGGTTTGAAAGTACTTCAATGATCAAGAGCCGAGCTTTGGCAGAGTTCATAGCAGAGTGGACCGCAACGCCCGACAGGAGATTCAAGAGACCACCCCTCCCAGCAAGGAGACGAGCAGTGAGTGGATTATGTACTTTGAAGGAGCTTTCTCACTCCAAGGTGTTGGTGCTGGCGTGCTACTCGCCGCACCCACCGGAGAGCACCTCAAGTACATAATCTAGATGCACTTCCCCCGGGAAAAATCAATGAACAATACGGCGGAGTACGAGGGGTTGCTTGCCGGTCTCAGGATCGCGGCAGACCTCCGAATCAAGAAGCTCATCATCAGTGGTGATTCGCAGCTCGTCGTCAAGCAATTTAACAAAGATTACTAGAGCCCGTTGATGGAGGCCTACGTGAATGAAGTGAGGAAGTTGGAAGAACGTTTCGACGGCCTACAGGCAGAACATGTTCCCCAAGCGGAGAACAACATTGCTGACGACCTGTCGAAACGCGCTACCCTCAAGTTTCCTGTGGAACCAGGTACCTTTGTACTTCAGTTAATACAACCATCCGTAGAGCCATTAGCGGGCAGAACATGCGAAGGAAGACAAGCCCCGGCAAGTACCTTCCCGCCGAGCTCTGAGGAGCCGCCGGCAAGGAGGTTGCCGGGTACCCCAATCTTGCCGAGGGGAACTACCTCCGACGGAGCCCCAGGCCCTGACCATAGAGGCAGCTGCCCCTGCGGCCGAAGATGTGCCTGTGGTCCTTGCCGTCGAACCCCAGGCTCCGGCATGGGCGCAGCCCACCGCCCGTTTCCTCCAAACAGGAGAGCTCCCCGAGGAGCCGGAAGAAGCAGAGAAAGTAGCCCGTCGGTCCAACATGTACCAGTTTGTGGATGATACCCTGTACACAAGGAGGCCAAACGGAGTCAGGCTGAAGTGCAATCCTCAAGAAGACGGACTAGAGCTGTTGGCAGAGATACATGGAGGTATGTGTGGCTCCCACATAGGGTCAATGGCCCTTGCCGGCAAGGCATTTCGGCAAGGTTTCTTCTGGCCCACAGCCCTCCAGGATATAGCTGCGCTAGTAACCAAGTGTGAAGCGTGTCAGTTCCATTCGAAGAAGCTTCATCAACCAGCTCAAGCCCTTCAAACAATCCCTCTCTCCTGGCCATTTTTGGTCTGGGGGCTCGACATACTAGGCCCCTTCCCCCGTGCTGTCGGGGGCTTTGAGTACTTGTACGTCGCAATCGCCAAGTTCACAAAGTGGCCCGAAGTGGAGGCAGCGAGTAAGGTAACAGCACAGTCAGCCGTCAAGTTCTTCAAGGGGATAGTTTTCCATTTTGGTGTGCCGAACAGGGTCATCACCGACAACGGCACGCAGTTCACAAGCCGCACCTTCATGCAATACATCCAGGACCTCGGCAGCAAGGTCTGTTTCGCTTCAGTGGCACACCCACAGAGCAACGGCTAGGCGCAGATGGCAAATGCTGAAGTACTGCGACGCCTGAGGACAAATACTTTTGACAGGCTACACAAGTGTGGAAGGCGCTGGATTGATGAGTTGCCGATGGTTCTTTGGTCGATCAGAACGATGCCAAATCGAGCCACCAGCCAGACACCCTATGCCCTGGTATACGGGGTAGAAGCAGTTCTCCCCATAGAACTCACATACGGGTCACCTCGAGTTCTTGCTTATGACGAGCTTGAGCAAGAGCAGTTGCGGCAAGATGACGCGACGCTCCTTGAGGAAGATCGTCTTTGGGCGGCTGTGGGAGCTGCACACTACCAGCAAGCCATGCGCTGCTACCACAGCCGCAAGGTTCATGCTCGAAGTCTTGAGGAAGGCGACCTTGTTCTTCGGCCAAGAATTCCAACAAGTTGACGCCGAAGTGGGAAGGCCCTTATCGGGTAATACGAGTCACCAGGCCTGGTGCAGTCCGCCTGGAGACCAGTGAGCAACTCCTGGAACATTGAACATCTTCGTAAGTTTTACCCATGAGGCACGGTTGTCGGGCCTCCCGGCAAACCACCTTTTGTACAAGCCTTGACGACAAGGCATGTAACCCTTTGTACAGAGCCAGGCGCAGACCCTGAGCATAAATAAATGAAGCGCTAGCGCCCTAAGTTTTAGCATGCATGCTAGGTTAAGTCTCTCTCTTTGATAGGGTTGATAGTGCTCAGCGGCAACTAACCCCTAACATAGAGGTCGGGTGTGTGTTTTTCCGTCCTTTCCAGTCCTTTCTTTGGTTCGCAGGCTGCACAGGCGTTTCTGCCAAGCTATTTAAGGGCAGGGAGACGGATCGACATCCTCGACCCCGGCAAGCCATTGCCGGGGACTGTAGATTAAAGTATCCAACCACAGCAAGCCAAGGCTGTCAGGGGGTGCAGATTCAGATAAGTCTTTTATCCCCTATTAGTGTGCAGATTCCCTATGGAGCTGGGACATATGAAGCCTCGTTTATTCCTGGGCCACCGTGCTCCCCCTTTCCTATGCCCAAGAACTATTCTCTGTGCCAGAACTTGGTTGTAGTCGCGGTGACAAGGAAGCAAATGAAGGGCCTAATCCTACTTCACCCCTGCCCCCGCCGAGAGCGTGGGTATGGTCGTGCCATGATGTAAAGGGACGGCAAGGCCTGTTGCCGGGCGACAATGTTTATCTTAAAAATAACAAGGATTAGTTCCTTGGCATGGGCCTCGCTCACGCACAACAAACCCGGCAAGCATCCTTTTTCATTAATACGTTCCAAACAGGTACAGTTCGTATGGAATGTAAACATGAGCAAGGGGATTACAAGGTTTGAATCTCACAAATGCCCGCAGGCTTAAAAACTAAAAAAAGGATAAGATGCTCGTAATCCCTTTCTTGTCCCTCTCCACAGGAAACAGATTAGGAGAAGCAGGAGGGCAAAGGGGACGCCTAGGCGAGGTACGAGCAGCAGAAGACACCAAGAGAAGGCTGGTAATGACGGTGCCGGGGAAGGGGCCGAAAGATGAGGCAGCGGGCCAGCAATACGCAACGAAGGCATCGGTGCCATCGTACTCCGAGTTGACGACCCTCCTCCCGCCTTCTTCACCTTCTCTGGCCCTCCAGCACCAGCCACCAGAAGCAGCGGCCCCGAGAAGTTCAAGGAGCTGACGATGCAAATAGTGGTGCTACCAGCGTCGCCCAGGGATGTCCGACACCTAGTCGGACCCATCATCCTCCCGCCTGCTACCCTTGTCGTCGCCGTCACTGTCCTCCACGTCGCTGTCGCCCGACGAGGAGCTTTCGTCATCGGTTGAGCTCTCTGCACAGTACCCTAGCCTGTGTCCCGAGCGCCCGAAGACCTTGATGGAGAGCAGGTCGCTCTCCGCTAGCTTGAAGCAGAGGACGTGCCCATTCATCAAGCAATGGCACGTGCGAAGGTTTTCCAGCCCCAACGAAGGAGCATCACTTGAGGGGCGGTAAACCTTGTGTTCACCCACATGTCGTCGTGGCAACACCCCTTCATGTGAAGCCTCAACCACGGTGGCCGGTCAATCTCCAGCACCCTCGCAAACACCCCGAGAAGACGAAGGCGTCTGTGCAGCGGCCTACACAGCTGCAGGATAAACTCGAGCGTCGTGTCCCCGACGTGACCACTAGACGAAGCAGGAGGAGATGGTGAGGGAGATGGCGACGGAGACGGAGACGACGCAGGCGTCCCCCTTCCGCGCCCACCTCTGCCTCTGCTGCCTCGCCGACCGCAGCCCCGTCCGGCGCCCCCGCCTCGAGCATGGCCTTCACCCTAGGCGTCTGGCTCTTCCTTGACTGTCATAGCTCTCTGGCTGGAGGAGGAACTGGTCGCCTCCGCGGAAGAACGGCCGCGGCCACGCCCTCTTGCCATGACCGTGGGTGAAGAATGGAGATGGAGGGGAGATGCAGGGAGACGCTCTTCCTCCTACCCCTGAGTTCCCTTTTTATAGCTGGGCGGGGAAGGCCGAAAGACTTGCTCTACGCCTCTAAAGAGCCCGCTCAAGTCCGGCTCATTAAGTGGCAACGAGCAAGGCCATCGACCGCCCTCCCCGCCCAATCAAAGGCACGTGAGTATCGGCCCCCGCGCGCCTTCACATATTCCATGCGTCTGTCACCTACCCCACGCCGTGCATGCGACGTACGTGGCGCAAGGGGCAGGCGTAGTGGGAAACGTGGAATGATGGTGCCAAGGCAGAGAGAGTAAATGAGCAGCGGCCCTGCAGTTTTAAAGGGACACGCAAGCTGCCTCTTTATTGTTCACCATGGGATGATGCGAGCATGCTGCATTCATCCCACGCACGACCCCCACGTCACGCATTCAACACGGGTCGTGGGGAAGCGCAACTGGCGAGGGAAGTTACTGCAGTAAAACTCGGCCCTGCACACTCGTGCACCGTTTTGGGCCTAGCCCAACAATGCGTCACGCTTATGTGTGGCCCAGGCCCGGGGCTCCTGTCGGTGTACAAAAGTAGGGGTCCTATTTTGTACCCCTTTACTTGTGCGCGGGCAGTTAGAGCCGCGCCTGCGGCCACACTTAGCGGGGTAGAGGAAGGAAGCAAAGCCACAAGACAACCAGAGCAATGCCAAGCCAGAAACACGAAGAGCAGAAGGGCGAGGTGAACTCCCCCGGCAAGGCCCTTGCCGTGGAGGCCTCCATAGCCCCGACAAGAACCTTGCCGGGGCAACTTGCCCAACGCCAGCAGGGCTGCCACCCTTGAGCCCAAGAGTTCCAATGCCCTCAACCACATTGGAACCAAAGCTCGGGAGGCGTCTCCATGGAGGCATGCAGATCTTTGTGAAGACCAAGAACATGCAAGATTAGATGAGAATCAGAAGACGGAGATCCTCGGAGAGATCCTTGCCGAGGATACCCATGAGACCCACCGGCAAGGCCCTTGCCGAGGACGCCCACGACGCCGCTGCAAGACCCTTGTCAGGGCCCCGGCAAGGCCCTTGACGAAGACATCCGCGGGGCCGCAGCCAGGCCCCCATCTGCCAAGACTCCACGCCGTTCCCATGCAGCTGCCAGCCCATCAACTAGGCGAGCACGTGCGTGGCGATGTGCGGCCTCTAGGCCAACTTAGCAAGCACCTGCGTGGTGGCAGGCAGATCTTCGTGAAGACTCTACCACCGTACCAACTAAGCAGCCAGCCAGCCAGCCTGGCGGTGACAGGCGAGGCGGTGACAGCTGAGACGAGTTTCCTTACCGTCCCGATAAAGCTAGAAGGGCACGTCGGCAGCGCATTAAATGCGCTTGTCCTCCAGTGCCAGGAGATAGACTCGACTACTGTACAACTTTCCACCTCCTTCACTATGGCAACCCCTTTTGACTATAAAAGGAGGCCCGTGGCGTACTAAGGAAGGATTCAGATTTTTTGGACCCTGCACGCTTTGTAGCTAGTCCAAGAACACCAGATAAACATAAACCAGCAGGAGTAGGGTATTACGCATCACTTGCGGCCCGAACCTGGATAATCCCCCTGCGTTGATCTCTCAGTCCCGCTCTTTTCCACAGCCCCATGCCCGCCAACCATAGCAAAAGGGATTCCTCATGGTCCCGTAGGTGTCGTTTCCCCCGACACGTAGATCTAGGGTTCATCCCATCCCCAGATCTTCTCTGAAATTCCACTGAACCCGCCATGGACTGTAAGTGCGGGTGTTTGGCAAGGATGGCGCCGGTAGCGGACACATGCGTGTACGCAGAAGGTCTAGAGCTCACCAACACCGAGTGGCGCAGCATGCTCGGGTGCCTGATGATACCCAACAGGGGGTTTCAGGCGCCATTTCTTCATCGCCTCACAACCGCAGATCTGCAGGAAAGTTGGGTATGTTTTTCCCCTTACAATTTTCGACATAATCTAGGCTGCAAATCCACATCTGAATATATAGTTCAATCAATTTGTTCATTAGTGTCAACAAATACAAAACAGAATTTGTATTGTTGTTCAGATTTGTCAGCTATTAAGACTAGATGCTTCCACCTATTTTTCTTCAGTACCACACCAGGTATCGACACTAGTTAGATCAGAACCCCAACACACGAACAAAAAAGAGGGTCAGTAGATCAGCGTTGCAGTTCTCTTAACATGCTAGCGAAGTACACTGTAAATGACCTTGCAGTACAAACATGTTACAGCATAATATATATCATAGTAAAACTAGAGGTCAATTCCGTATATAAGCTTGTTCATACATTGCAACTACTTTACCAAAATGGTAGTTATATATATATATATATATTCATATTTAAGTCAACATAAACAGATCATCCTAAGTATAAAGAAAAACATTTGCTGTTTACTAATAAACATTCTTTTTCCACCCATTCCAGAATGCAGAAACTGTCATCCACAATAAACTTTCCTGCTCCGAGTTCAGGGAAGGTTACCTTGGAGACACAACACAAGAATGGGTATGTAGACATGCAAGCTAACTACCACATTGATTCTGAAGATTGCATAAGCATAACTACTGGCTGGAATCATTTTGTCTCCCAGAATGGCTTTGAGGCTGGAGAAGTGGCCATGGTATTTTTCTACGAAGAAGAAGACTCCCACAAGTTTACAATATTTGCACTATAGGTTGTCTAGGATAAAAGCTAAAGCCATCAGTGGCATATTCTACTGCTTTGCTTATGTTGTATGCTTTTAAAATTATGTCCATCAAAAGGCTTGAACGATGCCTATTTAAAGTATGCAACCTCATCTGCATCATTTTATCACTCTTTTTAGACTAGTTGCTGCTGACAGAAATGTAGTTCTCTAATACACATAGTATTATATAAAAAATTGCAGTACTCTGAACAATAACAATGCAATGCCAATGGTCAAAAACTTTGTACTTAACATATACTGTTCAACAGAATTCTCATACTATGAAGTTTAGAAGAATTGACATAAAATACAAGAAATAGCAGTATAATATCCTGCTAATGCAGTACGAAAGTGCATACTATGCAGTTCTGTAAAACACAGAATGCAGTGTAAGAAAAAGAATTATCTCATAAGCTGTCCTGCCCACTATAATACACTTACATTGATGTCCTCAAAGCAGTACAGATCCAGACATGTAGCAGAAAAACAGATATGCCAATTCCACTCGCAGTTCGGTGAGTGGCCAAAACATTGCGCAACCACTCAAATTTGAAAAATTACCCACCAAAAAAACATCAAACCCACGGCCACTACCATGAACAACATGAACTATTCTTTAAAAATGCACACCAAAAAGACGAACGTTACATGCGCAATACAGTCAATTCAAACGAAAAAGAGAAACTAATAACAAGATTCAAAAACGCGTCGACGCACAAAATCCAAAAAAAACAACAAGAATAGACGAGCGGACGAAGCTCACATGCCCAGACAATCGATTTCACATAAATTGATAACTAACTACTAAAAATTAGACAAATTGTAGAATATACGGACCAATCAAAACGAACGCAATCAAAGATTTCCTAATAACAAACAACATCCGAGCACGAAAAAGTCGCATCCGACGCGAACACTAACGAACAGAGAAAGCTCGTCCGCCAAATCGCTCGATTTGCAAAGATTGTAGCCGCTTTTACTATAAATCACAAAGAATAAAGGTCAAATGATATCCAGAAACAAATTAAATCATCCCGCAACACCTGATTCCACAATAAAACGCGGGCGGACCGCCAGAAAATGAAGAAGTTCTCCCGTGAAGCATTGCAGTGCTCATCGTACAGAGGATGCAGTTAGCTTCTGTTGAGCGTGCAGTGCGGAAGTGTTATCAGAATAACTATTCTGCTAATGCAGAATAGACCGGCTGTATATATATATATATATAGGGAAAATGCTATATATATATATATATGATACTAGTGTATGTTACTACCTTTAATTATGGTGCATAGTATAATAGAGTAGTATCATAGATGATCATATTTATTGCCATGCATGACACAAATTAGCATCGCATTTAACATGATACGGTATCTACCTATATGTTACTCTAAACCTCTCTATCTTATTTAATTCTTTGCCACATAAGCATACTTGCTATTTCCGAGTGCATGATATCGGTTATGATACCACCACTATGGCCAGCCTTACAGTGGGGAGTATCATATACTATAGTATGATGCATATGATACTAGTGTGTGATACTACGTACGTACCTTCATAGTGCACATAGTATCATAGAGTAGTATCATAGATGACCGTATTTATGGCCATGCATGACACAAAGTAGTATACCATATTTATTATGTTATGGTATCTACCTATGTTACCTCTTTGCCACATCATCATATTTGCTATTCCCTAGTGCATGCTACCAGCTATGATACCCCCACTATGGCCACCCTAAGGCTCGTCGTAATGGGAATATCATAAGCGGTATCATGCATGCCAACTAGACTTTTGGATGTTGTAGTGGCACACAGTTAAATGAGGAAAGAGAGGGTGTGGTATCATATCATGATTCCATATCATATTAAATGTCGTACTACTTTGTGTCATGCATGGCAATTAATAAGGCAACCTAACATACTAACTTATGATGCTATGCGCGCATTACGTAGGTAGTATCATATGCATGATATTAGTATATGATAAGGCTGGTTGTAAGACTACCCACAGTGGGGGTAACATAGGTGGTAACATCACACATCTCTAGGCAAAACAGATGGTGTAGTAAGTAATTAATGAGGAAAGAGAGTCATGTGGTAACATAGCTAGTTACTGTAACATCACACATACCAAGACAAGATGAGTCTACAACCTAATAAATGAAGTGTTGAATGACACCACACATATGTTACTCCCCACTATAGAGGTAGTAAGACTAGTAACATATGCATGTTACTAGTCTAAGTTACTATACCCATTGTGACTAGTCTAACCCTCCAAATGCTCCCCCTTCTATAGGTGCTAAGGCTGCCATGTAGGCAAAAAATCTGACGTGGCAAGGTAATTAAGAGGAGAGGGATGAGTGTGGTGACGCCAGGATGAAACAATGCCAAGCGCGAGAACCTAGGCAAAACACTTAAATGGAAGCATCCCACCAATGCATGAAGAACTTAATTTAGTTGCAAAATCATTAAATGAAGGATACCTAGCACTAACAAGTTAAGCACCTATGTATTGGGGTCTTTAGTTGCTAAAGTATTTAATATGCTTAGCACCTCATGTAAGCACCAATGCATTGGAAGCAGCCTAATGGAGAGTATCATATACTAGTAGCATGCATATGCTACTAGTATATGATACTACCTCCGTAATACGTGCATAGTATCATAAGTTAGTATCATGTAGTATTTTATTTATTGTCATGCTTGACATATAGGAGCATAGCATTTATTATGATATGGTATCATGATATGATACTTAACCCTCTGTTTCTTCATTTAATTCTATGACAGCTCATCAGAATTTCCTAGTTGGCATGCATGATACTAGTTATGATACTCCCATTACGATCAACCTAGCAAAGAAGGTGTACAAAGCATTTGTGCGTCGCTTTGCGAGTTTTCATCCGTTTGTTCGAGAAGCGGGGAGAAGTTTCAAACATTTTCGCCGCTAGGTGCGGCCACTGGCATAGGCCTAGTTGGTATTTTAATCACAGGAAATTTAGATGGAGTCCAGACATCATCAAAATCGATGTGTGCCCGTAGCGTGCTCTCACGTCCCCGTGAAAAAAAAGGTAAAGTTTGGCACAAGTTTTGATGATCGCTCCTTCCAAACCGGAGCATCTCAAGGATCATGGTTTCCAAAAGGAGACATGTCAATTCAAACTCTAGTGGCCGGTGACTTCATCGTTTGGCCTCGTAAAAAGTTCCACGGTCATCACCATTGTACCACGGGTTTGATTTTCTGGCGCATTTCAGGTATCGTTAGCTATATTTAAGACATTTATTGAGTTTAACGTGCATTTTGTGCATAAAAATAAAATTACAACCAGAACTACATGTGTTGTCGAAAGGGATGAGGATCGTCGTTCGGTCAAGGAGCATCCAACGATGCAGACATATGATCCGTGGGGTTTGGGTTATGGCCAATCAGAACACACGACTCAGATCGCGTGCATGGAATGGGGGCATCAACCATGGTTTGGTAGGCACACAGCTTTCGTGAGTGAACCGTGTGCTATTTGAAAACATTTACATGAACCGGAACTGCATGTGCTATCGAAAGGGATGAGGATCGCGTTCGATCAAGGAGCATCCAACAGTGCAGACGTACGATCCGTGGGGTTTGGGTTCTGGCCAATCAAAAAGCACGACTCAGATCGCGGGCGGGGTTTGGTCGGCACACGGCTTTCATCAATGTACCGTGTGCTATTCGCAAACCAGATTGCATATTTTTGTTCACACATACTGTAGTGAGATGAGTTGGTTGTGCTACCTTTATGATATAATAATAATAACAACAAAAAACAGTTCATATTCATTGCCTGAGCTCACAGCATATCAAGGTCAACATATTAACGGTTCTTACATCAACAGAAAACCGGGCATAACTCACAAATTCAGTACACGTGAGAGTTCTAAATTGAAGAAATTAAGTTGCAGGGTAGGCATAAAGACTAGTCTTACGGCTTAGTTCCCATGTACATGGGGGAACTGTGATCATTACGTTGACCCTGAATGAACTTGGGTTTTCTGATGATTTTACGCTGCTCTGTTACACGGGTGCGTGATCCCTTTGCTGGCAACTCAGCAAATTCATCGTACTCGTCCTCATCGACAACATTCTTGACACCCAATACCCTCCTCTTCCCATGCATCACTACATGGCAGTTCTTATGCAAGGGGTCTTCCGCAAAGAAAATCTGGGTAGCATCGCTGGCAAGAATGAGCGGGTACACATGATATGCCATCGTTGTCCTGTTAACACAGGTCTTCCTGTAATCATCAACCTTTACATGACCAAGAGGGATCCATGCGCACCTGAATAATGCCACCTTAACTTTCACATAGTCAAGCTCCCAAATCTCTTTGATGGTTCCATAGTATACCCTTTTATCAGCTTCATCTACAATCATACATTCTATTCGAACAGAGCTGTTCTGATATGAGGTCTTCTGATCACGTTCCTCAGTGTAGAATGTGTATCCATTTATGTCATATGCTTGGTATGTCAACACCGTAGGTGATGGCTTCTGTGCCAACCATGTAGCAATTTCATCGATGGATCCTTGTGCTGAATGATTCTTCAACCATTCGGCGGAGTTCTTAGTGTGCTCGTTCATCTCCACATCTGATGAAGGCACCATTGGTAAGAAGATTCGGCGTATCTCTGCCAAGTGTTCTTCGGCATAAGCGCTGAGAACTGGGCTGTTAAGCAGTATCGTCAAATGGGCTTTCTCTGCCAATTCTCCGGGTGTAGCCATTTACGTGCCAGCAAGGACCAGCTTACCTTTCAGCCTTCCCTCGTGGCAAGAGAGGGGCAAACCTATAGGTCTTTGTTTCATGTATTCAGTGCAAGACTCAACCACCTCCTCCGCGGTATAACCTTGTAGGATGCTTGCCTCTGGATGGTTTTGGTTCCAACAAAAGCGCTTCAGTATTCCCATGAACCGCTCGAAGGGATACATGTTGCGAAGAAACATATGACCACAATACTTTATCTCGTCGACAAGGTGCACAGTGAGATGGACCATGACATCAAAGAATGACGGTGGGAAAAACATCTCTAGGGTGGACAATATTCTTGTGATATCATCTTGCATATGATCCAACTCTTCAGGATGAACAACTTTCTGCCATAGTTGGTTGAAGAAATCACAGATCTCAATGAGTCTGTTTCTTATATCTTTGTCCATCAGATTCCTGATGGTCACCGGGAGGATTTGTGTCAACATTACGTGGCAATCATGTGACTTCATGTGTCCCAACTTCATTTTACGTGAGCTCACATCCACGAGACTTCTGATGTTTGTGGAGTAGGAAGAGGGTGTCTTAACTGACAACAAATAGTTGAAGAACTATGTTGCTTCTTTTTACTGAAATTGTAACTCTGGCGAGCTTTGATGAATTTGTCATCATCTTCTGCTTCACTCTTGCATTTTGATTGATCAACAAGCATATCGAGCCGTGAACCCTCACCATCCTTTCTTTTACCTTTAATCTTGAGCAGAGTACCAAGGATGCTTTCACATACGTTCTTCTCTACGTGCATGCCATCGATGCAGTGACGTACACATAGAATCTCCCAGTAAGGTAATTTCCAGAACACCGATTTCTTCTTAAACACTTGACCCTTGGGTGTTTGTTTCACCATCAAAGGGTGATTCTTGCCAAGCACAACATTAATTTGTTTAGCCATGTTGTAGACCACCTCCCCATCATAGGGTCTTGGGCCCACACCTACCTCTGCCGTACCATCAAATTCAGCTTTCATCTTTCGGTATGGGTGATTTTTTTGTAAGAACCTACGATGACGCAAATACACGGTTTTGTGTGACTTGGGAAGTCTTCTGCTAGCTGTCCTATCCATTCATGTGACACACCCTACATCTCCCTTTGTTTTTTCCCCGATGTGTTGCCTAATGCCGGCATATCTTGAATGGTGAGCACCAGCATCGCAGGTAGATCAAAAATCTCCTTTCTGTAAGCATCATAACATTTTACAGCAGGTGCATCTATCCACATTGTCACCAGTTCTTCTACCAGTAGCTGAAAGTAAATGTCAATGTCATTTCCAGGTTGCTTCGGGATTTGGATAATCATTGACATCATAATGTATTTTTTCTTCATACACAACCAAGGAGCTAGGTTATATATGGACAGAAGCACCGGCCATGTGCTGTGATTGGTGCTCATATCACCAAAAGGATTCATCCCGTCAGTACACTCCCCGAGCCTTATACTTCTAGGATCGTTGGCAAAGTCTTCAAACTTGTTGTCGATTAATTCCCACTGAGCTCCATCTTTCGGGTACCTCATATACTTATCCGCAATTCGCTCATCATGATGCCACCGCAACCTCTTTGGCTCTCTAGAGTTTGCAAACAAACGCCTCAACCTTGGAATTAGAGGCAAGTACCAAACAACCTTGAACGGGCTTCCTGTCTTGATCTTGTCGTCCAATTTGTACTTGTCATTTGCTCTCATGCGCTTGTAGCGTGCATGCTTGCATGTGGGACATGCACGCAAATCTTTGTACTCACCACGGTACAATATACAATGGTTCACAAAAGCGTGTATCTTTTGTACTTCCAGTTTCACTGGGAAAACAATTTTCTTCGCTTCATTCGTGCTTCTGGGAGCACATTATCTTCTGGAAGAATTTCTTTGAAAATACCTAACATCTTTGTGAAGCCCTGGTTTGATAGAACATTTGCTGCTTTAAATCTAAGAAGCGCCAGGGTGGGACTCAACCTCGAATATTTCTTTTTGCAACCTGGATACAATTCTTTCTTGGAGTCTGCATCAATGGTTGGCAGATCCTTGTACCCAATCATATCCTTTTTTGGGCCCTCGAAATCTGCAATCATAGCAGCAAAATTTGGCATATCAAGATCGTCGTCATCTGCGTCGACGTCTTGGATTTCCAGTGGGCGTTTCGGCTTTCCGGTGTTCCATTGGTAGCTTGACGCCTCTGCCCCGATGTTAGATTCAACATCCATGTGACACTGATCGGGGTTTGGCATCTCGCAGCCCTGGGTATCTTCATCCATGACCTCCTCTTCACCGTTTCTGGTCCAACGTGTATATCCATCCATGAATCCCCGAGAGACTAAGTGCCACTGGACATCTACAACTTCATGTGACTATGTATTGGCACAATCAGTACATGGACACAGGATGTAATCTGCATCACCAATTCTCCTCTTTGTACTTTCAGCCAAATTCATGAACTCTATCACGCCACTGATAAAATCTGTGGTTTTTTGATCCTTCATCAATCAAGATCGTTCCATCTGCACCACACGAATGGTAATTAAAAACAAAACAACGACATTAATACACAGATTAATTGCCGCCCAAAGATGCGTGCATAAATCACAAGGTTTTATTTTCATAGTTACTGAGGGCGCTCCATATTGTTATCCAGACGTGCAATGACAAAAATTAATGGCCAGTCAATTTACACGCAGAGTACAAGTACAACGCTACCGTTAGGAATTGAATACCTTAATTAAGCCACTCATGAAAAGAATACCTTAATTAATTAGCCGCGCGGCGACCTCCACCCAGCAGACAGAGAAGCGCGATGCGGCAGCCCGCCGAGACAGCAGGGTCGAGGAGAAAAGCATAGTGCGGCTGCCGCTTGAAGTTCGACCTCCACTATCCCGCCATCGACCACGATGGATGTGCTCGAATCACGCCGCCGCCGACCTCGATGGTTGAGCTACTCCTATCTCCCACCACAGACCAAGGATTGACCTCCTATGAAGCCACCATCGCCCACCGACCGAGGATTGACCTCTTCTCCAGTAGCCGCTGCCTAGGCCGCCGCCGCCATCTCTATATGCAGAGCGACTGCTTTTTTGACGGATATCCGCAGAGCGGTTGTTTACACGGTATCTCTTTAACTCAATTATATGTACAGGGTAGTACATCACATACGGTTATGTAACAGCAACCATGTCTCACCTATGTTTTCTTCTCACACGGTTTGGTGCGGAAATCGTGTGTGACGTTGTAATACCTAACACAAACGACATGTATAAACAGTGTGCCGTATACATCATATAGTGCCATAAGTAGTTCCCGACCGTTAGCTTATCCCCACAGTTTCCCCATCTCCCCCAAATCCCTGCATAGCCTCCAAATTCCCTCACGTGGTGCTGAAATTGGGGGAATGCGGACTAGTGGTGTTTATGGTTTCGGTGCGGCTGCTCCTGCTCATATCGTCGCCACGATGGCGGTCGCCACCGAGCACTTGCCTAAGGTCATCAGAAGGCAGGTATACTACGGATCTAAATCATCCTGTCAGGTTCCAATCCATCCCGATCTTTTTTAGCATGGCTCCTTGTTGAATCTATCCTGAATGGACCCCCGCAGGAAAGCGATCTGCCGCCGGATCCGGAGCATGACTCTAGACTCCCGCAACACAAGTTCGACTCCGAGTTTTGCGCCACCAAGAAGTACCAAAAGCTGAGTTGTGTGCATGGGCACACTCCCGCTCGACGTGTATGCACGGAGGGATTCGACATTGGCATGCGGTTTCTCAGTTGCCCCTTAGAGGTTAGTGCTAAGTTCATCATTTTACTTGAGTTAATGCCACCGCTCATCCTGAATACTATTTAACATGGGCAGGGATATGAGGCTTGTGCCTTTGCTAACTGGCTAGATAAAGAATGGCATGGAAGGTCTCGGAGTATTATCACCAAGCTCGCAGAAGATAACATAAAGCTGAAGAAGAAACTGGCTGATATAGAATGTACAATCAGTATGATGAAGCAAGAAAGAATCAATCACAGGCAACAAATGAAAGCAAGAGACAGGAAGGAACTAGCATGTGTAGTTGTGGTTGTCGCATTAGCCATGTTCTATGCGTTGTTTGCAATGATGATTAGGGGTTTTGTTTGACAGTATTGCTAAAGCACATCTAGATGTGCTCTAAGCAATGCACGTCTAGGTCCTATGCCATTGATGTTACGCAAAGATTCATGCACATATTTTCCTTCATCTTTTTTTCTTTTCCTTTGTAGTTTGATTATTACTGGCTTTATCAATAAGAAGAGCTCAATGTATTGCTTGACAACTGTCCTACTCCGTTCGTACCGGTGCCGGTGCATAATCCCAAAACTCGTTCCTTGTTTTTGTCCAGAAAAAAGAAACCAGCCAAAGAGCCAATAGGAGTCCTGTGCAACCCCGGGAATTTGGAGTGACTGGGTACAAATAATTGCGGTTGATTATATCAGCGGTTAGATAATACGTCAACCCCTGCTTCAATTGGCATTTCCTCTTCTCTGCATACCATGCTTAAGTGTCCACCCTCTTCATCGTCCCCAGCAGGCCGCGCTACACACAAGCACACACTGTGCAGCCATGTCGAGCGATAGCAAGGACGACAGTTCGGCCAGCAGTCTGGCGCCCGATGATAGGTTAACATTGGAATCATCCCGCTCGTCTTCCATGAGTCCGGCGTCGAGCCCAGAGCTCGATGATATCCAGATCATGGAAGGGACGCTGCCTCCGGAGTCGTCAGGCGACAACCAGATGGACGAGGAGCTGTCGGAGGATGAAGAAGAGGATGATGATGAGGAGGAGGAGGAATGGTCGAACGAGGAGGAGGAGGACAACAATGACGATAACGACGGCGGCGGCGATGAAAAGCCAACGGTTAGCAGCAAGAAGCGTCCTCGCCAAGACGATGTCGCAGGGCCATCCAACAACAACAACAAGGAGGACTAAATTAAGCAGACTGTATATATCTCTGTTTCCGTTTTCTCATATTAGTTTGTTATCTCTGTTTATCCTCTCAATCTCATCGTAGACGGTTAGTAATACATATTCGATAGAGATCTTCTAAATTATCGCCCACAGGCTGGTTTGTTGAACTGTGTGCCCTTACGAGCACACAATTCACAAAAAAGACCGTATGGGCTATCTATAATGATCGCACACAATTCTGATTACCGACCTGTTTGTTGGGTATCACACAGATCTTGTTATGCCGAATTGTTTGTGTTCACCTCGATCATCGCAAACAGTTCATATGAGTGAATTGTATGTCGTATATCACACACACCTTGATCTGGCTACCCGTTTCTGTTGTTCTGTCTCATCACAAACAGTTCGTATGGATCAAGCGTATGCTCAGCATCGCACACACAACTAAAATCTAAACCGTGTTTGATGTATCATACATCGCAAACGCTTTGCATCTTTTTTGACGGTTTTTTACATTACCGTTTGTGATTAATGCATCGCACACAGTTTCGTCAAAGGGTCTCTGATCGTAGTGTCGTGTTAGCAGCATCCTGCAGTAGTGTAGTCCCAAAAATAATATAAAATGTTGGCAAAAGTATATGAAAGTTGTAGAATATTGGTATGAAACAATCAAAAATTATAGATACGATGGAGACGTATCATGCTCCAAGTGGTCCATTATAAATTACCACGCGCATCTGATGTAACATCCTCACACTTTGAAAACACGATGCTTACCATAAGGAATCCCAGTGGACAAGTCACTCGTCAAAGGCAAAACTAAACCAGCAAGAGCTCCCGGCGTGTCGACGACCCCGATGGGAGCCACACATATATCGTTCTCAAGATACGACCGGATGGGAAAGCCTACGAGTAAAACCAGACATCGAGTTGCCCTACGGTGGCCCCGTAGTCCGCCCATTCTGGACCAACACCATCGGCACTGGCCCAACTGTATTATGTGTAATTAAGAATCCTCGGGTAGCACTAACTCCCTATGTAAATTAATTATTTATCAATATTATTATGTTGGCAAATTTTAAAACCATGTTGGGCCTTCCTAGAGGTGTTTTAGCCTAAGCGAATGGTCAGGGGGGCCATAACACCCCACATGCGTTAGGAGCGCTCATCAAGGAACATAACACCGGTATGATGACAACTAGGGCGGCAAGAGTGGAACAAAACACCAGGCAAAAGGCCGAGTTTTCCACCGGTTACCAAAGTATATAGATGCATTAAGAGATATTATGACATCCCATGATATCCATGTCCCAACATGGAACAACCTGCACTGCACCTTCAACTAGCAACGCTATAAGTGGGGCTCAGCAAAGAGGTCACATAGCCAAACAACGGTTTCTTGGGTAGTGGAGGTTAGAGGCAGTATCATGACAGTTTGGGAGGCTTGACAAACAAGTGGTAGGTAGCGAGACATAGAGATAGCATCGAGACAACTAGAAAGCAAAGATAGTAGTGATATCCAAGGCAATGGTCATATTGCCTGGAATCCCCTAGGAAGAAAACCGAATCCATGAAGTAGATGAGCCAATGTAGTCGAACGGATCCTCACAATCGCAACGTAACCAGAACTATCGAGAAGAAGCACAACCGGAAAGAAGCGAAGAAGACGGTAAACAAAAAAGCATAAACAGGGCATGATGCACAATCAAGTATGATGCATGTCCATTTTAATGAGACATGGCATGGCAAAGGGCAACAAACAATACTACAAATTAAGTGGAGCTCAATATGCAAGGAGTTACTTATTGAAGAAACACCACTTTCAATTATTTAGTTCGCTCTCATTTATATACATGACAAGATTAAATGTTGATTAACATGGCAAGAGGTGAAGCATATGTAATCTACCCATCTAGGCAAGTTTAAATGAGGCCGGAAACAATAAATAACAATTCCAGAAAATCCCCACGTGTAATTTTCAGAGAGAAACTTGACGAATCTAAGGTCTTCGGAGGTCGTCATCGAACTTGATGAAATACATGGCAATGGTAGTTTAACTTGGCGCTTCTGGTCCTCGTGGTCTTTGGAAACGGTAGTCTGACGTGGCTAGAGACTGCATCGGTATTTCCCCAAAGAGGAAGGATGATGCAACACAACTATGGTAAGTATTTCCATCAGTTGTGAAACCAAGGTATCAATCCAGCAGGAGAACGAGGAAACACTATGTAAACGGTACCTGCACACAAAGAACAAATCACTACAAAAAAGAGACACATCCGTGACATTTTGGCCCGAATGAAAAGTTTTTCTATCATGCTTATGACACTTCTATGACGATAATTGTGACAAAAGCACGTATCATCATAGATGTGGTGGGCTCCTACTTATATGACAAAAAATCATGATAGAAAATGGGCTTTTCGTCCTGGGCGGGCCAGAGACGCACCCGCTTGACAGTCTTTGGGCCGTCCATGACGGAAAAAATCATGGTAGAAGTGAGGGCAAGGAAAATATCAAGGAGTTCCCGATTATGGTGGATGGTTGGGGCTGAGCGATGCATGGAGGTTTGCATGTTTCTCTCATACACGTACGCGCGTGTGTGCAGCGAGGCGTTGAGCAGTAGCTGGTGGAGGCAGGAGGAAGTCGATGATGGATGAATAGTTCCCGGTGGAGGCTGGAGCGAGGTAGTAGACGGTGGATGAACAGTACGCCGTTTCGACTGTAGGCGCTCCAACAGAAGTCCGCTTCCTTCGTTTTGTGGTACGCCACACCCCTCCCGATCAACAGCACCCCGTTTCGACCATAGGCACTTGAACAGAAGTCTGTTTCCTCCATTTTGCGGTACGCCAGACCCTTCCTGATGAAAAGGACCCCGTTTGGACCATAGGCGGTCGAACAGAAGGACGTTTCCTCTGTTCTACGGTACGCCAGACCTCGTTTCGCCTGTTCTGTCCAAGCTGGTTGGCTCCCGATGAACACGATGTATTCTGACCTAGTCGGTTGCCTCCCGATGAACACAACCCTGTTTCCTCCATTGCGACCCAGCCGGTTGGCTGCCGAAGAATAAGATGATGTTGCTGTACGCGTTCGAGACCCCGCGTGTATGTACGTATGTAGCCATATTTACTTTCTTGCACCGTGGTTGTACGTATGTGTACACGATATAGACGGGACTGCGTGACATGCTATGCCCGCACCTCTAGTACGACACATGCTGCTCCTTACTCGGCCACAGTTCATTGCTATAGAGAGACCGATCGATCAGTATGTACGTACACTTTCACGACTAGAGAGACAACGCTGTGGGTCCCAGCTGTCAGGGACGATAAGGACGCACTTCTTTGCATGTGAAGATATAGCTGGTGGGTCCCAGCTATCAGGGGGAAGAATCATTTTTTTCCTGTAATAAGGACGCACTTCCTCATGTGCGAAGATGTAGCTAGTGGGTCCCAGCTATCAGGGGGAGAAAATATTATTTTTAGGGTAAAAAGGAGGCAGTTGCATGCATGCGTCCATGGGCGTGGTGCGTCCCCACTGTCAGCCTCTCCACGTATAGTCATCTTTCGATGACTCTCATTTTTTGACCACGTTGACCACACCGTGCCGAGCGCACCAAGGCCGATGGACGACGGCGAGGCCCCAGACTGGAATGACCCGGAGATGGGGAAGACGCGGCAGTGGAGTCGCAGATGGAGAGGAGTAGGAACTTGACTGGTTCGGGTGCGCCGCAGCACTGCCGCCCACGAGAGATAGGAGAAAGATCATAGGTTGAAGAAGCAGCACGACTGTTAGATTAACATCCAACGGTCCAGCTGCTAAAATCATTTGTTGATTAAGTTGACAAAGCCCTCCGTACGCGTCAGCTTAGTAGGCCCACAAGTCAGCCACCAAATCTCCTGGGTCCCAGCTATCATCGGGAGGAATATTTTTCGCATAACAAGGAGGCACTTCCTTCCGTGCGAAGATACAGCCGATGGGTCCCAGCTGTCAGCATGAGCAATCTTTTTTCACATAATTAGGAGGCACTTGCTTGTGTGGGTCCCTACTGTCAGCCTTTCCACTTACATCCCTCTTCCGATGGTTGTTGTTTGTTGACCATGTTGTCCACGCCGCGCCGAGAGCACCAACGCGGTGGACGACGGCGAGGCCCAGGAAGGGAATGACCCGCAGCCGGTGAAGCCACAAAAGCGGATGCCCACACTGAGGGGAGTACGAGGGCTGACTGGTCTGTTGCGGGGTGAGGCGCGCCGTCACCGAAAAATAACAGGAGGTGCGGGTGGGTAGAGGGATGGCCTGGCCAGCGGTGGGAGTAGGGTGGGCCGGTAAAGCCTGCGCGACATCAAAGCCGGCCACCGAAGGAGAGAGCAGGCAGTCCCGCTGATGCTGGTTTGAGCTGATGGAGCAAGAAGAGCAGAGATTGAAGAAGCATGACGGCAGTTGGATGGACATCCAACAATCACTGCTCTCGTGTGTTGACTAAGTTGACACGGCCTTGCGTGCGCGTCAACCTTTTTTTAGGAAAGCGTACTCGTCAACTTTTTTTACGAAAATGTATGCATCAACTTATAGGAGGCACACAAGTCAGCCTCAAATCTGTGGAAAATAGCATACAACCCATCTGCCATTATTTCTAATAATTTATAGCCCATTTGCTAATTCTTAAGTATTTTTTTGGAGCCCATATTCTTCTTGTTAGCTTTACAGCCCATATTGTGGCCACGGTTAAAAAATTATATGAAATTTTTCATATTTCGGTGCGGTCCGAACTGTTTTTAATCCCAAAATTTCGAGTCACATTCAAACTAATTTGAAAAATAAATTTATATCAATATAAAATCGAAATAATTTTCCACGCATAAAAATCAATGAAATTTAAAATCTCGAAATGGAAAAAATTGAAAGTAATTGCCTGTTTGATGTGCATTAAAAATGTACAGCCTGTTTCTCATTACGGATAGCCCATTTTCTAGGCAAGCCAAATGCAACTCTTCTCGTCTTGAAAGATTTGCTTCCCTGCAGGGCTAACAAAAAGCAAGTAGGCCTCGGTTGGGTATTCTGCAAAAGAACAAAAAACTGGGCTAGCCATTTTCAGAAACGAAAAAACTACTGGGTTGGTCTTGTGGTACACATAAAATAAAAGGCTGGCTAGACAGGCCAGAGTGCCCCGCACAGCCAATTTTACACCCTACTTCCGTCTCAAAAACAAAAAGAACTGGGCGAGCTGTTGGGTCCCTGGTGTTAGCCGCTCGTTGTGCAATTCTCTCGTTTATTGACTATGTTGACAATGCCATAGGACCTAGATGTCAGAAATCCATTAGGAGGAACCACTTTTTGGGCTTTAAATACGGAGGCACTTGCTTACGTACTGCCATGACCCTGGTGGGTCCCTGTTATCATCCTCTCCACGTACAATCATCTCCTGATTGTGTATGCATCAATCTAGTAGGCCCACAAGTCAGCCTCTAAACCCGTGGCGGACAAATGCATCCCATTTAAAAAAATAATAGCCCATTCCATACGTTCAATCGGAAAGTTCAACATTCAGAGCAAAGTAGCAGCTCTGATCCAGATATAGACTACTGAACTTCCACATTGACAAGGATCATAGCCAAGTTAACTATGTACTCCCACTAATACTCTAGTAGTGTACAGGTACTAACTTACTCTTAGCTAACTAGACGATGCCGCCCGCCATCTGCGGTACACGCTAAATGCTGGCACCGATGTCCTCCTCCTCGCCTCGGACTTGCCAGAGGTGCGATAGAGCGTGTTGCTCGCGCGCGTTGGCCCTTTCCATGCCGGCGTGGTCCACCGAAGCTTCGGCTTCTAAGCGGGAAACCCACTTGACGAGCTGGTAGTAAAATTCAGCGTCGCGAACGCGTGCATGCCCGACAACCTCCAGGGCTATTTGCCGGGAGCCGACCTCCACGTAGTCGGCCTAGTTCCAGGCGCTCTGCTCGCGACTCAGAGCGTCCGTGCGCTGCTGCTCCATGCCCTACTGGCGGCGCAAATCGGTGATACGCTGCTCCTCCGCCAGGCGGCCGCGCTCCAACAAGTCCTCATACTCCGCATTGCCATCTAAAGACCGATAGAGTGCCTCCTCCCTCTATCTGCCTTCCGGTGAAAAACCGAACACTAGTTCTAGCGGTGACTGCCTCCGGCGTCGCCTATTGCGGACGCGCAGGGGCATAATGGATGTGGCGAGAGCGAGGGCAAGTGGCAAGCAATATCGGGCTGGTGGGGGCTTATGAGGATAGGGCGAGTTGGGGGATGGTGCCATCGGAGAACATCGGGAACCAGTAATTATAGGCGGAAGGAAAGTGAACCAGCATGTCGTGGGAAACACGACATGCACCGCGGTCATCGGAATTCAATGCATAAGCAGGCATGGCTTAGCGCGCCAGCTTGTCGTGGAAAACTAGAAAAACTGAAATTATCACTGCGCCGTCCCATCCATCCCGTCAATGGTGCGTCCCGTCTGTGTTGGGTCGCACATCGGCATGACAGTCAAACAAGTGCGCTCAATTAATCCAGATGAGGTACGTGCGTGATCCGCTGGTTATTTGCGTACGATCGAGTCGGTCGGATAGTGTATGTGTAGGACCGTAATAGCTGATGAACGTTCGCTGGGACATAAGGCATTTGCACACGTTTTTGTTGGTAGTTTCTTCTGATTCGCAATGCATTTTCTTCAGAACAGCATGTCAGTTTCTTCAGAGGTAGGCATTTTTATTCAAAAAACTGCCACCTTTGGATCTTGCGTCACAACTAAAACTGCTAGTAGCGTATTAGTAGGCTAGCTGGTGATCGATCAGTAAGTTGTAAACACTGAGCGAACAGAAATAAGGAACTGCTAGTAACTTGTAAACACTGAGCACACAGAAATAAGGATCATGCTGTGCATAATAGTAAGAGCCGATCCGTTCAAAATGTTCACACGAGACTCATAGGCTTGGCATTGTAATATGTCCACATTAGTAGTGCAAATTCACAACCAACTAGTATGATTCTCATACATCAGATCAATATGTTAATGCATCTCAATGATTCACAGATCATATACAAATATGTAGCTCCAAAAGCTAAGCTCTAGAAAAGACATTTGTTCTTGCTACTAACATGGATGCTTCTCTGGGCCAACATTTAGTACAGAGTGAAAGACAAATTAGTTTGTGAAGTCTACATTTCCTTTTGCAAACGTAAGTGGTTTCACCAACAGCTGGAACCGTGAGAATGAACCACACATCATGGAGGAACATCCACTGCAATCTGATTTGGTCTTCTCTCGATCACACGCGAGACTATTTTCGGAATACAAACTTTAACTTAGGAAAAATGATGCCCATTGTATAATGAGACCAAAGCAATTAAGCACCTAGTGTTGGTCAATAAATAGTACATTACTACTTTTGTGCAGTACATAAAGTGACTATCCAATCTTTCTGTGTCTATTTTCAAATGGCACTGCATGCAATGACTATACTATTCTCTTGTGCAGTTCCACCGAAATTGAGGTCACTTTGTTTGTTTGCCAAATAGCAATGGCTAGACATTTGTTTGCACAAATATCAAGCAGCTAGTAAACATATACCTGGAACATCTCGATTCTCGGAATGTTTAAGGAAAAGTTTTCCAAAAATCAGGGCGAGAAAATTTCATTTGTCTTATTTGTTAACAAAGCTTAAATTGGATTTCTATAATTTGGAGGATTTAATTTGACCTAATGCGGACTTAAATTAAATTTGAGTTTTGTTCTTTTCTTCTAGTTGGTTTTTTTTGTCTTCTACATATTTAAATATGTGACTCTGCATTTTCGTGGATTTCTTGGATAGTTTGATATTTGTTTCATCTTTTATTAGTTCTCTATATTTTCCAAAAAGAGAAGTCAATTCTTTTCTATCTATTAAACTCTAGGCCAAATTTCCTAAACCCATTCTACAACATCTTTATTTTTCTATTCCCTGTTCTCTCAACAGGAATGGGCCAAAGGCCGACTTTTATTTTATTCTTTCCCTCCCACTTGGGCCTAGCCTAACTGGGCCAACACCCAGCCCTCCTAGCGAGCACCTCCACTCCTTCCTGTAAGTTCACGTACACAACTGACAGAAGAGGAAACCTCAATAGCCACGCGTGTTAACGGATGCCCTTCCTTTAATTCCTCCACCCTGCCTATTTCTCTCCATTTTCCACTAGCCATCTATCCCATCTAGCGAGACCTGTTTCCCTTCCTCTCCCTCTGTACGATCCATGAACACACAATACCATGAAGGAAGCCCCTCCTCTAATTCCATCAACTCTCAATCATTTCAAGTTCCGAAGATATGTAGAAGTGCGTCTCGACCTCCTCTTCCAATCCCGTAGCAACCCCCGCCCTCGCCCTTCCTAATTCTCCCAAGAATCCGCCATGAACTAATGTTGCTCCATGGACGCGGGCATGCGATCTCGGTGACTCCAAGCATCTTCATCCGTACCCTTGTGCCAGAAGGTTCCCTTCATGCCATGGATCCATTCAGAGAAGAAAGAACTTGATCCGTTGACCACACGCGAATAATTTTGTATGTCCGTCTACACTGTTCGTCGAGTTCATCGCGCCGTTTCGTCAAACTCGGTGAGCGTCTATCAAATTCCTTTTGCATGCGTAATCATCATCATCTACTGTATCTCCTAGACACCTTTATACAACCTATCTATGTCGTTGCTTGCGCCGATGTAAGAACAAATGCCATCCGATGGCATCGACATGTCAGCGTAGTTTTAGTTCCTCGGATGATCTTGTGTTCAACATATGATTTGTTCCTCTTGCCCATAGTAACCCCATGGTGGAGTTAGATTGATTGGTTCTATCTTGTGAACGGTAGAATAAATATGATCATAGTCGTTTTTTATTTGGTCTTTCAAGTTCGGTTAACTTTTATGTTAGTAGGTTATTTTAATGTGTTCGTGATATGCCTAGAAGCGCATGCTATTTGTCTTAGAATTTTTAGGTGTGGCAAGTAACTTGTTTGATTTATGTTTTTACAAATTATAGTTACTTGAAAACCGTTGAACATGATGTTACATGTGATATTTTTCTTTGGTGCGGCACGTAGTCATATCATATGCGTTTGTACAAGTTCTAGTGGATGATCACCATGTGTAGAAGTTGATTGGTGTATTGGATTATTATTGTTCGTATATGCTTGGAGGGTGTTATTTTTTTAATTAGATTTGGGACATTGTTAAGATAATTTCATTATTATTATTTTCTTAATGCTTGATACTTATTGTATGTGTGCGCACAAATTTTGGTGAATGATTGCCATGCTTATAATACCTTAGAATTTTCTAGGTGTTGCATCATTTATCTAATCTGGGGACACTTCAAGTTTTAATTGGTCTAATTTTTGTTTAGCATTGCGATATTTTAAATATGGTTTACATATGCATTTTCATCCATGTCCCAAGTTTGTTTTATGGTTTTAAATCATTCCATGTCTATGATAGATGTCTATATTATTTTGCATGTGTGTTGTATAACTTTGATATAACACCATGTTATAGGTTGGTGTTTATTTCATTTGTGTGTGGTATCTAGTCTTGTTTATACTAGTTATCATGAATCGGTATATTAACTTAGAACATTATACTTGTGGTGAATTGCTTCGCATAGGCATACAATTAGCATTTAGATTATGTGTTGTATCATGGCGTGAGATTATTGCTTATTGTGGTAGGAAAGTGACACATTATTGCATAGTATTCCTCTTATTTCATAGATGTTTTGGCATCCAATATTATATAGTTAGTGGTTGTATTTCTTAAATTGGTGTTGTGTTGATATTGTCAAATTTAGGATTTACTTTAGCATTGCTTGTTAATTATCCTAGATGTTTTATTTGCCTAGACTGGTAGCTATGCATGCTTAGTTATTGCCATGCCATGTTAGCACTTGCTCAAAGTCGAATCACGCTTTCATTGTATCCTACCATGCATGTGTTATTAGATTGCTAATACGTTTGTAAGATCACACATGGGGTTAACCTTTACTGGTTAGTAGATACATCTGGTAGTTTATGATCTCATATATTCATTTAAGTAGGATTTCTTCTTGCCTGATAAAGGCCATATCATGATGTTGTGTTTGAATAACTATATTGCATGGTGTGTGTGTACCAATTCATGTTATAGATCATGCCTAGTTGAGTGTCCTATGTTCGTTCAAGTGTAAGTTGTATAGTAGATAGGAAATGCATGTCATTTCCATTATTCATGCTTTGGTATTTCACTGCTTGATGTCATTGATGCCATGGCCTATATGTTTACTTACTTAGTATGATTTATCATTTGTGCTTATAAGTCTCAACTAACATGATATTGTTGTGTGCCAATGACATGCTTGATGTTTGGTTAGTTGATATCAACTGGGTTATGTTGTTATTATGAGTGTATTGTATTGGTAGCATAGTGTGTAGCTTATGTGTTGATCTTGCATGCTTAGTGGTATATCTAGTTGTTACATTGTTACATGCCTAAACTTCATTATATTTTGACGCTTTATTGTATTCCTAGACATCTTTCATGCAAGTAATCTTTCATGTCTTATGATGTTCTATGTGTTATAGTTGCCTAGTTTATTGTTACTCATATATGTTTTAATTTGTATCATTTTGTTATTATGAGTGTTCTATACTTTTTGCCTTAATTAGTTCATCATATGTTTAGTACGAGTGATATGTCATGTTAACAGAGTTGTGCTTTGATCATACACTTAGTGTGTGTATCGTCATTTGTTATTTCAAGCATGTGAAGGTAATCTTATAGCTAGTTGTCTTCTTATTGGATAATTATTTTTTCTTATTTTAAGGAGAATATCCTTGTTTAGTATCTTCTCATGATCACTCCACTGGTACACGTTAGTGCTATACAAATGGTTTTTAACCCCTTTCCGCGACGGCGTTTGGAACCGTCACCTAGTGAGTTACTGCGATAGGGGGGCTCCTTCCCACACGACCCTATCCGATTTCGGGTTCCGACAAACCCTTGTGAGGTTCGAACTCTGGGGTGCGCACGAAGAACTCTCTCTCCTTAGTTCGCACGCTCTCTCCTTAGTTCGCACGCTCAATGATCCCACGACCTAGGTCGATGAACCCAAAGAACAAGAGACACAGAAGTTTGTACTAGTTCGGGCCACCAAGTGGTGTAATACCCTACTCCAGTGTGGTGGTGGATTGCCTCGAGGGGCTGAGGATGAACTAATATAGTGGATGAACAACCTCAGGAGGAGAGGTGTTCTTGAGCTCGATGAGCTGGCGGATGTGAGGATGGAATGGATCCAATCCAAGATGAGTTTCTTCCTATGATGGTGGCTAGTCCTATTTATAGAGGCCCTGGTCCTCTTCCCAAATGTTAGGAGGGAAGGGATCCCACAACGTCCATGTTTGAAGGGGGACAACTAGTACAAGCTATCCTGACAAAAGGTGGTCTTTGCCTACCAAAGGCTTTGTTGTGGGCTCCGCGATGACCTCCGTCCTGCCGTCCTGCTGGTCTTGGTCTTGTTGCACCGATATGAAAACCTTTGCCTGATGCCTCAGGACTCCTCGCCTGCGCTTGCCTCTTTAGAACCAAAGAGGAAACTGGTACCCTGTGCCCGCTGGCGCCCGCGTGGACTTAGTCGTCACGGCTCACGTCACGTGAACCTCGCGAGGTGTCCCTTGCATAGATATCTCCGCTCCTCGGGAGCCAGCCTAGTGAGACTGCCCCCAGGGAGGTCTTGGGGTCGTCTGCCTCGCGAGGCTTGGCCCCTCGTGGGGGTCTTGGGCTGCTGCTGCCGAAGCTGGGCTGTACCAGGCCGTTGGTGGAGCCACGCCACGGGCCACATGCAGGCAAGTCTGGGCACCCCCGGTCCTAGAACGCTGATAGTAGCCCCCTGGCCCAAGGCGCGCTCGAACTTGGCTTCGAGGCGAAGCCAAAGGGCAAGTGCGGAGCGCCGCGGGCCCCAACCGCCTGCGGCCTTGATTGACGCGTGGCGATTGATGGGTCGTGGGCGCCTCCACTTCCCCATGCTGCCACGGCAACCGTTCGACTTGATGAGTCCCTGCTGCATGCAGAAGAAAACCATCATTACTTGCGATCGTGGAGGCCGGTGGTTGGCCTCCCTCTGGCTATAAATGAGGAGAGGGGTGGAGCCCCCGTTGCTCATCTCCTTCTTCGCGCCGCCTGCTCCTTCTTCCTCGTCTCTCTATCTTGCCGTGACACACATGGCGCCGATAAGGAGATTCTCCGCCGCTGAGAAAGGAAAAGCCCTCCCTGAAGAGCAGGGGCTACTTCCACCGAAGAAGAGGTTGGTCCGCACCCGCGACGTCATCACGAGGCCGGAGGTGATGAGGCCTTGGTACGAGCGGCCTCCTCCTGGCTATCCGCTGCCCTTGTATGCCCAAGCGCAAGGCTCCGGAGGAGGAGGCAGCCCCCGCGCCGCTCGCGCCACGGCCGCGGTGGCCATGCAGTGGTGGCACGCGCCGCTGGCCCACAAACTCATGCCGAGGGCTCCTCGTGCGAGCTCGTGGTGTGGGCGGCGATGCCACCGTGCACGTGGATCAGATTCCCGCAGTTCTTCGCAAAAGAGCTGCCGCCGAGAGGGCCGCTCGAGCTATGGTTGCAGCATGCTGAGTGTAGCACCCCGGCAACGAGAGCGGAGGTTGAGGTCGTCTCCCTGGGCAAGATCTTCATGACCTGTGGATGGGGCGAGGTCGCTCGCGCTAGCAGCGTGGAGGGGGCCCTCGCCATCCACTTCGAGTATGACGGCGCCTCCATGATGTTCTTCAAGGTCTTCGATGAGGAAGGCCGCCGCCTGGAGTACTGCCCTGGAGGGGGGCACCAGGGTGGCGCGGCAGCGGGCGTCGAGCCCGCCTTCGGCCATGCCAGCAGATCCTCCAGCAGCAGCGACGGCTCCTGGGAATCCGGTGACTCTCCTGAGCTTGATGAGACTCCGGAGACGAGCGACGTCAGCTACGTGCCCCCGAGCCGTCGTCGTGGCCGGAGCGTGGCAGCGGCGTCTGCTCGTCGTCGCCGATGATCCGGATGGGGCTGGCGTCCGCCCCTCGTGGCCCACTGTTGATGATGGCGTCCGCGGCGACGTCTGTAGATATGACTCCCGTAAACCTTCTTCTTTTGTTCCCTGCGAGGAATCGGGATGAACCCCGTGGGGGTGTGTAAAGATTTGTAGTGCTTTTGCGCCGATTTATTCCCATTATTATGTTCGCGGTTGCATGTCTTGCTTCGACATTGCCCCCCCTTTTCTTCCTCGCGGTAGCTTAGTGCTCTACGCTGACAGGTCCTAGTCCCCAGGCAGGATTCATCCGTCACTGGTATGCCAGGTCGCGATGCCGTGGTCAAGGCCAGGAGGTGAGCGGCCCGAGGTCTGGTAAGAGCTTCTGAGGCGCGATGCTGAAGAGGTCCCCTTTAGCGTGCAAGCAGCTCCTTGAAGGCAGAAAAGGAAGGCGGCATTGCCGGAGCAAAGCTGCAAGAGCCGAAGATCCTGAGTCACAGCGTTGGCTAACTTGAATGCGCGACTTAACTTAGCGAGCCTGAGGTGATTTCTTGGGTAGCGCCCGATTTGCGCGTTAGCGGCGGTGGTTCAGCTAGGTTAGGTCCGCGCCAGCTTCCCCTCCTCTTCATGCTCTTCTAAGTGCTCTGCATCCTCGGGTCCCCACCCTCGAGCGAGCTCAGCCGCTGCTGGTATGCCAGGTCACGATGCCGTGGTCAAGGCCAGGGGGTGAGGGCTGGAGAGTCAGTAAGAGCTCCTGAGACAGGATGCTCAGGAGCTCCCCCTTTAATGCGCAAGCGAATTGCATGATAAAAGGAAGGAGCTGGCGGGGCCACCCATAGTTAGGCTCCGGAGATTCCTGCAGGTTAGTGCGAGGGGAGAATGCAGCTTGTAGTCGCGCTTGCTGCCCTACCGCTGGTCTTTCCGCAAGAAGATGAAGGCACTGATGGTCTGGTGAGGTGATGTGCGCGGGGCGTGCCCGAGCCAGAGCTCGACCACTCAGGTTTGTCAGCGTTGCAGGGACGGACCCGAGCACAAGCGCCGTGCCAGCATGTGTAGCCCCCATTGCGGGATGAGCAGGAGGCCAGTCAGCAACGCGGGTGGCCGCGAAGGGCAATAGGCAAGCAGGCGATAATCATAGGGTAACTCATGCAAGGAGGCAAGCTAGTTCAAGTAGATGCAAGAATGATACATGCCACAGGGACGGACCCATGCGGCCTGGGGATGATGCAGCCCGAGGGGTGCCCCCAACAGAATAAGCTAAAGATGCAAAAGGATACATGTCGCAGGGACAGGCCCGTGCGACTTGGGGATAATGCTGCCCGAGGGGCGCCCCCAACTGAACGAACCGGAGAAAGTCACCTGGTACCGTTGTTGAAGAGATGTTGACGTGGCCGAATACGCATGCTGAAGGGGTTGCTCCTCACGAGTCGCCTGGGTCCTGAGCCTCGTGAGGCTCCGGGGGCCCGGGCGGCTCATGAAGAACTGTCGCCATCTCTGCCAGGACAGCGTGATGCCTGGCCTCCTGAGCCGCCAGAACGCTCTGCAAGTTGCGCTGGTAGGTGACAGCCGAGTTCGGCAAGCCGAATGGCATGCGAACATAGCTGTGAGGTGCACCCTCGCACCGACTAACGCGCAAAGGCCAGAAACGCTCCTGAGATGCCACCCAGTCCTGGGGTGTCGACGCAGACGCGCAGCTCGTCGTCCTCGCCAGGACGCGGTGCCGCGCCAGGTGGTGGGCGGCGGTCGCCGCACATGGTTTTTGCCTTGGAGCTCCTCGATCGCCTTGGTGATGAACTCCTGAGCACCATGCACTCCATGCCTTGTGCCCTCTTGAGGGAAGCGTGCAGCAAAGCATGCCTCCACGTGGTGCCTGAGCGCCTCCCTCGTGACATGGGCTAGGTCAGAAGCCCTCCAAAAGAGAGCCCCCAAGCCCAGCCTGAGGAGGCCGCCGGGCGCGCCTTCCTATGCGAGGGAGGGAGCCCATCTGTGGGCGCGGGTCCTGAGGTGGTGCCGCTAGACACACCGCTCTCCTGAGGCCCTTGCCAGAGTAGTTGCTTCTACTTCTTGGGGTCTGCCTCAAGAGGGTAGGCGGCACCTTCGTTATCTCGATATTCGGCCGCTGCAGCCTGGTAAGCGTGCTCGAGAGAGCACACTGCATCCTTTTCCTCGCAGGCGACCTTGATGATGCCGCCGCTCCCTGGAATCTTGAGGACATTGTAGCCATGATGAGTCACTGCCATAAACTTGGCCAGGGCTGGGTACCCGAGGATGGCATTGTACGGCAGGCGGATGTGGGCGACGTCGAAGTCGATGAGCTCGGTTCGGTAGTTGTCACGCTTGCCGAAGGTGACAGGGTGGTGGACCTGCCCGATCGGGGTGGTGGAGCCGTCGGTCACACCTGAGAAGGGCTTGGTAGGCTGTAGCTTATCATATGGCACTTGGAGGCGGTCGAACGTCTCGACGGATAAGACATTGAGCCCTGCGCTGCCATCGATGAGGGTCTTGGTGACTTAGATGTTGCTGATTTTGGGTGAGGAGAGCATCTGGAGGGCGCCGGCAGTTGCCGCACACTTGATCTGGTCGGATGAGCTGAAGGTAATGGTGCACTTGGACCACCTGAGCGGGCGCGTAGCCTCGAGCCTGGGGAGAGCCGCGTTCACCTCGCGGGCAAACTGCTTGAAGATGCGCTAGGAGGCTGGGGCCTGGGCGCCACCCAAGATGTAGGCGATGGCGCGCGGCTCCTGGAAGCCCCCAGGCCCTCGTCCTGGTGATGGCCATCATTCCTCCTCGGTGGTGGTGGTAGCGGAGGGAGCCCAGCCTTGCCCTGCGGACGGTCCTCACGAGGCTGGTCCCTCCAGGTGCCCTCGCGAGGCTGGTCCTGCCAACGATCCTCGCGAGGCCGGTTGCGCCACTCCTGGTGGGGGCCGCGGTCGTCCCAGCGTCCTCCACTTCATCCTCCTCCTCGGCCGTACCCCCGGTCGTTGCGCTCGGGGCGTCGACTGAAGCACCCATCCACAGATGGCCCTGAGCTCCTGACAGTCGTTGGTGTTGTGGTTGTGCACGTCGTGGAAGGCGTAGAACGGACGGCTGCCCTTGGACGACTCCGGGTGGTCGCAACCGCGCTTCATCTCTGGCTCAGCCGCGAGCACGGCAGCTCCCTTGCGCTTCACGTCCTTGGTCTTGGCCTTCTTGTCTTCTGGGTCGGCAGCTGGAAGCTCGAGGAGGGAGAGGCGCCCCTCCTCAGCTCTCGCGCACTTGGTCGCCATGTTGAACATCTCCAAAGCCGTCCATAGGTCCTCGTGGATGGCGAGCTCCTCCTTCATCTTGACATCACAGACACCATCGGAGAACGCTGAGATGATGGCTTCATTCGTTACCTTGGGGATCTTGAGGCGAACGCTGTTGAAGCACTAGATGTACTTCTGCAGGGTTTCCCCAGGCTGCTGCTTGATGCGCCGCAGGTCACCAGCGGCAGGCGGGCGATCGTGAGTGCCCTGGAAGTTGGCGACGAAGTGCTCGCGCATATCGCCCCATGAGGAGATCGATCCCGCGGGCAAGTTCAGGAGCCACAAGCGCGCGCTGTCTTTGAGGGCCATGGGGAACCAGTTCGCCATGACTTTCTCATCACCGCTGGCTGCCTCGATGCTCCGCTCGTAGAGCTGCATGAACTCAGCGGGGTTGGGGGTGCCGTCGTAGCACGGAGGCAGGTCAGGCTTGAACTTGCCGGGGTAGACGACGCTGCGCAGCTCAGGAGTGAAGGCACGGCAGCCTGTTGTAGTCACTGGAGCCCGTCGCGGAGGTGGAGCCTGGTCTTGGTACCCATGCGCCGCCCCTACGGGCGGCGCACAGTCTTGATGTGGTGGTGCTGGGAGTGCAGAAGCGTCTTCTCGTGGCCGCAGGATTTCATGGCAGCTTCCTTCTTCACGTGCGGGCGCCCTGCGCGGTGGGTCGCGCCGCGGGGTCACGCATCTTGGTGCGAGGGCGACGTCTTGATGCGAAGGTGGTGGAGGCGCTCCATGGGCTATGTCGCCCGCAGCAGGAGGAGGACGTGGCAGCGAGAGAGACGGTGCGGGAGAGCCCCCAGCGGCGCTGATGAGCTCGGCGATGCGGTCCAGCCAGTCTTCGTAGAGGTCGTCGACGGGGCGGTAACGCAGGAGTTCGCGTGCCATGAGCAGCGCGGCCTGCGTGTCCGTGGGTGCGCGACGAGCGTGGGACGATGAGCCAGCCGGAGTCAGCGACGGGGTGGCGGTGCGTCCGCCCCGCCGCACGGAGGGGTGCAGTGACAAATCCTGCTGCTCGTTTCCCGCTGGGCCAGTGGCGGCGTTGGCAGCAGGTGATGGTGAACAACGGGGAGGCCCGCCGACGGGTGCCATTTGGGGGACGCGAGCATTGAGAGCGGCCCGGCGCTCAGCGCGGGACCGACGAGCATCAGCCATGAAACTGGCGGAGCGGTGAGACGTGGATCGACCGAGGAAAAGTCTCGGTGCACCCCTACCCGGCGCGCCAAATGTCGGATTTCGGGTTCCGGCAAACCCTTGTGAGGTTCGAACTCTGGGGTGCGCATGAAGAACTCTCTCTCCTTAGCTCGCACGCTCAACGATCCCACAGTCTTGCTCGATGAACCCAAAGAACAAGAGACACGGAGGTTTATACTGGTTCGGGCCACTGCGTTGTGTAATAACCTACTCCAGTGTGGTGATGGATTGCCTCGAGGGGCTGAGGATGAACTAATACAGCGGGTAAACAACCTCAGGAGGAAAGGTGTTCTTGAGCTCGATGAGCTGGCAGATGTGAGGATGGAATGGATCCAATCCAAGATGAGTTTCTTCCGATGATGGTGGCTAGTCCTATTTATAGAGGCCCTTGTCCTCTTCCCAAATGTTAGGCGGGAAAGGATCCCACAACGGCCAAGTTTTAAGGGGGACAACTAGTACAAGCTATCCTGTTAAAAGGTGGTCTTCGCCTGCCAAAGGCTCTGGTGGTGATGCCGTTGTGGGCTCCGTGATGACCTCCGTCCTGCCGTCTTGCTGGTCTTGGTCTTGTTGCACCGATATGGAAACCTTTGCCTGATGCCTCGAGACTCCTCGCCTGCGCTTGCCTCTTTAGCACCAAAGAGGAAACTAGTACCCTGCGCCCGCTGGCGCCCGTCTGGCCTTGGTCGTCACGGCTCATGTCACATGAACCTCGCGAGGTGTCCCTTGCATAGATATCTCCGCTCCTTGGGAGCCAGCCTAGTGAGGCTGCCCCCAGGGAGGTCTTGGTGTCATCCGCCTCGCGAGGGTTGGCCCCTCGCGAGGGTCTTGGGCTGCTCCTACCGAAGCTGGGGTATACTAGGCCGTTGGTGGAGCCACGCCACGCGCCGCAGGCAGGCAAGTCTGGGCATCCCCAGTCCCAAAACGCCGACTGTCGGAGTAAATGGCCACGGGTAGCCAAAACGACTCCCCCTGGCTCTTCCAAAAATTATCGAGCCGATCGAGCCTTCGAGCATCCAAAGCACAGGGCCGCCTTCCCCTGGCCGGCTGTCTCACAGGCCGACTACTGGAAGACGGCCTGGCCCTAAAAACCCTCCCGAAGAGAGCCACAAGATGGCCGACTCCAGGAAGCTGGCCACAAGAGTACCGACTCCAAGAAGCCGGCCACAAGAGGACCGACTCCAAGAAGCCGGCCACAAGAGGACCGACTCTCAGAAAGCGGCCAAGATTGCACCCACATAACGGTGACGGGACGGGGCGTGGCTAAAGTATAGCCTGCCACCCCCGAATCCTGGAGCACGCATGGCCACAGTGCGCCGTACGGGTGGGCCATCCCCCGTCCGGCGCAGCACTGTTGCCATGTTGACCATGACGCTACCCACGACAGGCGCCAGTACGGCCCGCGGGCGGCGGGCCCCTTCAGCCAGAGAGACGCTCGAAGGCGGCCAAGCCTCCCCCAGTCGGCCTGGGGGTAGCCGGCTCCCAATAGCCGGCTACCTCCCTCCCTCGAAGTATTTGCATCATTAAGGAGACAAGACGAGGTAAGGCTATAGTGATAGCCCGCCAGGCGGCGGCACTGTAGCCATGCTTACCTCGACAAAGCCCTCGTCATCAGGGGCGAGGCTATAGTAACCAGCCACCGACAAGACCACCAGCCGGTGGAGCCGGCCTGTCGGCCAAGAGACCGGTAGCCGGCGGGACCCACCAGTCGGCGGGCCCCAGCGGTCGGCGGAGAAGCCGGCGAATACAGACACTGACGGCTAGGACCCGCGTCTAGCCGGATTACCATTGTACCCCTGGGGGGTAGGCCTATATAAACCCCCCAGGGCACCCATGCAAAGGGTTGATCTCTTAGAGTTTTAGACACCACGTAGAGAGAAAAGGAGAGCTAGCCTTGCCCTTCTTCTTCCTCTAGCCAAATAGCTCAAGGAGCCACTTGTAGCCACTTGTGTTGATCTAGTGATCATGCGGATACCCCGCAGAGCAGGACTAGGGGTGTTATCTCCACCGAGAGCCCCAAACCTGGGTAAGATTCGCCGGCGTGCATGTTTTCGCCTCATCCCGTTTCCAGGCACCGGCGACGTCTTACTGTCGCCCACAATGATAAGCCACCCATTGGCATATGTCGCACCTACCACCCGACATTTGGCGCCCACCGTGGGGCGAGGTGCACCGTCGTCCGGAGACCTGTTCTGGACGGGAACCCTTTTCCTTCCTATCGAGCGTAGCCAGCCCGGCACGCCCGATGGCGCTTGCCCCGACACGCAGCAAGGCGTCGATGACGCCTGCGCGGCGAGCTGCCTCGCCGATCTTCTTGGCGAGGCTCGCATCTCCGACGAGCCTGCGTTCGACACGGGCACAGACTGCCCCGAGAGCCGCCTCATCAGCCTCCTCGACCAGCTTCACGTGTCCTGCGAGCTTGCTGTGGACTTGGAGTCGGTCGGCTCCACCGACTCGATGCTTGTCGACTCCGACATGGCATCGCTTGACGCCTTCCCCACCAACGTGGTGATCATCGACGACCCCCTTCCTCGAGCCGACAGTGGCAGCAGCGCTGTCACCGAGGTGCTGGTCATCAGCCACGGCGCCGTCTCAGGCGAGAACGCCCACGACACCCTACAAGCGGCGCTGCACGACTTGTCCGTCCCCATCCCGGCCGACGCCGACACCGAGACACTGGAGGCATGCCTCCTCGCCCTCGTCGCAGAGGGCCAGAAGATAGCATCTATGAGACGCCTCGCTGAGGCTCACCAGCGCGAAGTCGACCGCGCCGCATTTGGTACGCCGCCTCCTGGCGGGCCGAGCCGAGCCGGCATCGTCAAGACGCGCGGCGCGGCCATCGCCAGCATGCTGGGAGCAGACCGCCCAGTCTACGCCAGGCCACTCGAGAACCTGCGTGCCGCTCAGGCTGCCGTAGACGAGCTGAACGGGCTAGGGGCCGACGAGCTTCCCTACATGACCAGACGCATCCAACAGCTGATCGACGCGGCCGCAGAGCGGCATGAAGCCAGCGCCTGCGCTGAAAGTCCTCCCCCACGCCGAGAGCACGGCGCGACATCTCGGACGCCGACTGCAGACGGCGCCCGCGCGAGAAAAGACAAGGAGCCGGCTGCTAGCCGCAGTCGGACTCGGCTCATCATCGAGCACGACGCAGAAGGCCGACCCCGAGCTGTGGAACGACGAGGCGATCCGCCTCCTCCCCCACCTCGTGGGAAGAGATATCCCACCCCGCCACCTGTTATGCATCCGACTCTCGGCGGCCGACTGGGCCACCGCGAAGGAGTCAGCGAGAATGACGCCCGCCACCAGATCGACCGCCTAGCGCGATCCCTGGCGCTAGAAGAAGATGATGTCGGCCCGCCTTGCTTTGGCCCCCGCATCCACGATGAACCCTTCCCCAAAGGGTTCTCGCTCCCAAGAGACACGCCAAAATACAACGGCTCCGTGAAGCCGGAAGACTGGTTGATCGATTACTCCACCGCAGTCCGCATAGCGAACGGCAACAGGCGCGTTGTCGTGAAGTACGTCCCGCTCATGCTTCAAGGCACGGCATGCACTTGGCTGAACAGCCTCAAGCCCTACCGCATCAACAGCTGGCTAGACTTCACGGAAGTCTTCATCCGCAACTTCACCAGCACGTACAAGCGGCCTCCCAAGCCCCGCCAGCTCTCCTTGTGCGTCCAAGGGCCCAGCGAATCAACTCGCGACTACCTCACGAGTTGGGCCGAGCTCCGCAACTCCTGCGAAGGGGTGCACGTGGTTCAAGCCATAGAGTACTTCACTGCCGGGTGCCGAGAGGGCACCCTCCTCAAGCACCGGCTTCTCTGCGACGAGCCGACTACCCTCGACGAGCTGCTGATCATAGCAGACAAGTACGCCACGGCCGACTCTTCAATGAAGACCGAGCTTCGAGTGGATGCCTCTGGAAAGGTGCTCGCTCCGGCTCCCAAGACACCGGCTGGCGACTCCAGTCGACGCCCTTACCAGAACGACAACAAGCGCAAGGCCCCTATGCCGCCTTCCACCAGTCGGCAAGTAGCTACAGTCAAAGACGAACAACCTTAAGAACGGCCCGCGCCCAAGAAGCAGAAGGGCGGCAGGCCGGCTTGGCAGCCGGCTTTCTCCTACGAGCAAACCCTTGATGCCCCATGCAAGTTCCACAGCGGCGCGAAGCCGTCCAACCACACGACCCGGAAGGGTCATGGGCTCACGCAGATCTCCAAAGGCGAGGGGCTGGTGCCGCCTCCACCTGCTGGCTTGCCGCCTCTAGCCCCGTAGCCGCCGGCTGTTCGACCAGCAGTCGGAGCCATTCAAGACGAGTTCCCAGACGAGCACGCCGCCTACGCCGTCTTCACAAGCCAAATTGAAGACAGGCGCAGTCGGCGCCGACAACACCAAGCACTACTACAAAAACAGCTATAGCCAATATGGACAGTAATGGCGCACTATGCATGTGGTGCGCCATTACTAAATAGTAATGGCGCATCATGTGTTGGTGCGCCATTAGTGTGCAAATACTAATGGCGCACCACATCCACAGTGCGCCATTAGTAAATTTTTTTTATATTTTTTCAAAACTACTAATGGCGCACCAGGGGATAGTGCGCCATTACTAGTTAAACTAGTAATGGCGCACCACACCCACGGTGCGCCATTAGTAGTTTGGCCCAAACATTCCCCCGAATG
>NC_057805.1:176787674-176787961 GCF_018294505.1 Triticum aestivum | reverse complement strand
TAATGGCGCACCTGCCCACGGTGCGCCATTACTATGCCGTATATATGGCTGGGCGTGGTCCTCTCCTCCTTACCTCTTCATTCTTCTCCTCCACTCCACCTCTCCTCCACTCCATCTCCTCCTCTCCTCCACTCCATCTCCCCTTCTCTCCTCCACCATACTCCGCTCCTCCTCTCCGGCGACCTCCTCCTCCTCCTCTCCGGCGACCTCCTCCTCCTTCTCTCCGGCGACCTCCTCCTCCCTCCTCTCCTCCCCTCCCCTCACGGTTTCTCGTCCCCTCCCCTCAC
>NC_057805.1:176629637-176787400 GCF_018294505.1 Triticum aestivum | reverse complement strand
CCTCTCCTCCCCTCCCCTCATGGTTTCTCCTTCCTCCTCTACGGTGCTCCGGTGAACTCCTCTCCGGCGACCTCCTCGTCCTCTCCAGTGATGTAGGCGAGGCCTCTCAAGTGACCTCCTCCTCCTCCTCTCCGGTGACCTCGGCCCTCCTCTCCGGCGAACTCCTCTCCGGCAAAAGAACACGACAAAAGAACGTACAAGATCCAAAAACGAGAAAAAAAATTGAAAAAATTTCATGCAAAAAAACAAGCAAAAAAAACAAGCAAAAAATGGGCAAAAAGCGCGATCCAGATCCAAATTCAAAATTCAAAAATAGCAATGGCGCACGGTGGGGGTTAGACGGTGCGCCACTACTATTTTCCCGCCTTCAAAATTCAAAAATACGAATGGCGCACCGTGGCCTATACTAATGGCGCACCAGTGGCCTATACTAATGGCGCGCCGTGGCCTATACTAATGGCGCACCAGTGGTGCGCCATTAGTATACCAGATACTAATGGCGCACCAGTGGTGCGCCATTAGTATTTAATACTAGTGGCGTGGTACTAGTGGCGCACCAGTAGTGCGCCATTAGTAGGCAAAACTGGTGCGCCACTAGTAGGCGTTTTCCTAGTAGTGAAGAAGTCAACGCGGTCGCCTCTCACAACCCAGAGTTTATGCATTGGTCTGAGAAGCCTATCAGCTGGAGCCGGGCCGATCACCCAGAGGTGATGCCGTCTCCCGGCTCCTATGCATTGGTGTTAGACGCCACCCTCGCGACAGAAAGGCGAGCTGCTCGTTTCTCCCGTGTACTGATTGACGGTGGGAGCAGCATCAACATACTGTACCGCGACACCATGGAGAAGCTGAACAACAAGACGAAGCAGCTAATGCCAAGCCGGACTGTGTTCCATGGCATCGTACCCAGCCTATTCTGCTCGCCAATCGGCAAGATCAAGATGGATGTTCTCTTCGGAGACAAGGATCACTTCCGCCGAGAGGCAGTCTGGTTTGAAGTGGTGGATCTAGAGAGCCCTTACCACGCGTTGCTTGGCCGACCTGCCCTGGCCAAGTTCATGGCTGTGCCCCACTATGCCTACCTCAAGATGAAGATGCCGAGTTCAAAGGGAATCATCATCATAGTCGGAGACTACAAGAAATTCTCTGAGTGTGTTGCAGCCAGCAGCCGGCTGGCCGAGTCCCTCGTGATTGCTTAAGAAAAGAAGATGCTGGACCGAGTCGTGGCCATGGCCGGCAAGCAGCCGGCCCTGTCCCCTGATCCCATGGAATATGATGCTCAAGGCTCCTTCCAGCCGGCCAAGGAAACAAAGAAGATACCTCTGGACCCGGAGAACCCGGAGAGGTTTGCTGTCATTGGTGCAAACCTGGATAGCAAATAGGAAGGCGAGCTCGTCGATTTCCTCCGTGAGAATTGGGACATCTTTGCATGGTCCCCAAAGGACATGCCGGGTGTTTCGAAGGATTTCGCCGAGCACAAGCTACACGTCCGAGCGGACGCAAAACCAGTCAAGCAACCTCTCCGCCGATTGTCGGAGGAGAAGAGAAGGATTGTAGGAGAAGAGATAGCCCGGCTTCTGGCAGGCGGCTTCATTATGGAGGTGTTTTTTCCAGAGTGGCTTGCCAACCCGGTCCAGGTGTTGAAGAAAAACAATAAATGGCTCATGTGTATAGATTATGCCAGCCTCAACAAAGCCTGCCCCAAATATCTGTTAAACTTACCTCGAATCGATCAAGTGATAGACTCCACAGCCGGATGCGAGCTATTGAGTTTCTTGGATGCTTACTCAGGCTACCATCAGATCAAGTTGGATCGAGTCGACCGCCTGAAGACCGCCTTCATCACACCATTCGGAGCTTTCTGCTACCTGACTATGACATTCGGCTTGAGAAATGCCGGTGCCACTTTTCAGCGTTGCATGCAGAAATGCCTCCTCAAGCAACTCGGCAGAAATGCCCACGTCTATGTAGCCGATATTGTGGTGAAGACGGAGAAGCGCGACACCCTACTGGAAGACCTCAGAGAAAGATTTGACAACCTGCGCCGGTTTCAGATCAAGCTCAACCCTGATAAATGCGTGTTCGGAGTACCAGCCGGCCAGCTTCTAGGCTTCTTGGTCTCCGAACACGGCATCGAGTGCAACCCAGTGAAGATCAAGGCCATAGAGAGAATGGAGATCCCTACCAAGCTGCGAGACGTCCAGAAGTTCACCGAGTGCCTAGCCTCCTTGAACCTCTTCATCAGCCGGCTAGGAGAGAAGGCTCTCCCCCTGTACCGGCTCATGAAGAAGTCCACCCACTTCGAGTGGAACGACCAAGCAGACCAAGCTTTCCACGAGTTGAAGAAGATGGTGACCACGCCACCTGTATTGGCGGCGCCGACTGAGAAAGAACCCATGCTCCTTTACATTGCCGCGACTAGCCGAGTGGTCAGCACAGTGATTGTGGTCCAACGCCCAGAAGAAGGCTGGGCCCAGTTAGTCCAGAGACCGGTGTATTATTTGAGCGAAGTACTGTCCACCTCAAAGCAAAACTACCCGCACTACCAGAAGATGTGCTATGGAGTATACTTTGCTGCCCAGAAGCTGAAGCCCTACTTTCAAGAGCATCCCATCACGGTCGTATGGACTGCCCTGCTCGCCGAGATCATAGGCAGCCGGGATGCATCCGGCCGAGTGGCCAAGTGGGCCATTGCGCTGGCTCCTTACACGATCTTCTACCAGCCTCGCACCGCCATCATGTCGCAAGCATTGGCCGACTTCCTTGTCGACTGGGCCGAGACCCAGTACCTACCGCCGGCTCCCGACTCCACTCATTGGCGGATGCACTTTGATGGATCCAAGATGCGCACCGGCTTGGGAGCCGGCATCGTCCTCACCTCTCCCAAGGGCGACAAACTCAGATACACATTGCAAATTCATTTTGTCGCCTCCAACAACGTGGCCGAGTACGAGGCGCTCATACACGGGCTTCGGCTAGCCAAAGAGCTCGGCATCCGCCGGATCCTGTGCTATGGCGACTCGGATCTGGTAGTCCAACAATCATCCGGCGACTGGGACGCCAAGGATGCAAACATGGCAAGCTACCGATTCCTCGTTCAACAAATCAGCGGATACTTTGAAGGATGCGAGTTCCTCCACGTGCCACGGGCCGACAACGAGCAAGCAGATGCCCTGGCACGGAGCGACTCCACCTGACAAGCTATACCAACCGGCGTCTCTCTTCAACGCCTCCTCAAACCGTCTGTCAAGCCGTCTCCAGAATCAGACTCCATCTTCGTACCGCCTGCCCCTGATGCAGTCGGATCCGACTTGGGGAACCCAGCAGGCAGCTCGGGGACTTCGACAGGCGGCCCGAGGACTGCCGTAGTCGCACCCGGCTCGGGGACTTCACAACCCGGCCCGGGGACTGCAGTAGTCGGCCCGGGGACTGCAACGACACAACAGGCGGTGGCCGACTCCAACTCTTCACCACCCAACCCACCCACCCTGGTAGCAGTAGCCATGTTGGCAATAGAAGAAGTCACAGCTCCATCATGGGCCCAACCCATCCTTAACTTCCTGGTAAATAGAGAGCTGCCGACTGATGAGATCTCGGCAAGACAAGTTCAGCGCCGAGCCGGTGCATACACAATAGTGAACAAAGAACTCGTTAAGCGCAGCTTCACTGGAGTTTTCCAGCGCTGCATCGAGCCAGAGAAGGGCATAGCAATCCTCAAGGACATCCACCAAGGCGAATGCAGCCACCACGCGGCCTCAAGATCACTTGTCGCCAAAGCTTTCCGCCATGGTTTCTTCTGGCCGACTCCTTTGGAAGACGCCAAAGAATTAGTCAGATGCTGCAAAAGGGTGCCAAGTCTTCAGCTCCAAGCAATGCCGGCTTCTGCACTCAAGACCATCCCCCTCACCTGGCCCTTTGCCGTCTGGGGATTGGATATCGTGGGCCCATTCAAGACGGCGCGCGGCGGCATGACACATCTTCTTGTTGCCGTGGACAAATTCACCAAGTGGATTGAAGCGAAGCCAATCAAGAAGCTGAACGGGCCGACTGCCGTGACATTCATCGCAGATATCACCACCCGGTACGGCGTACCACACAGCATCATCACCGACAATGGCACGAATTTTGCCAAAGGAGCACTGGCACATTTCTGCGTGACACAGGGCATCCGATTGGACTTAGCGTCCGTTGCCCACCCGCAGTCAAACGGCCAAGTCGAGCGAGCAAACGGCCTCATCCTCTCCGGCATCAATCCCCGACTGGTCGTACCACTAGAGCGTTCGGCCGGCTGCTAGCTCGATGAGCTGCCGGCTGTCCTCTGGAGTCTGCGTACTACCCCGAACAAGTCAACCGGCTTCACCCCTTTCTTCCTTGTATATGGTGCCGAGGCTGTCATCCCAACTGACATTGAGTTCGACTCACCTCGGGTCACCATGTACATCGAGGCGGAGGCCAAGGAAGCGCGAGAAGATGGCGTTGACCTACTGGAAGAGGGCCGGCTGTTAGCACTCAGCCGGTCCGCCATCTACCAGCAGGGTTCGCACCGTTACCACAACCGGAAGGTCAAGCCAAGATCCTTCCAAGAAGGCGATCTTGTGCTCCGGCTGATCCAGCGAACAACCGGCGAGCACAAGCTCTCGGCCCCTTGGGAAGGCCCCTTCGTCATCAGCAAGGCCCTAGGCAACGACTCCTACTACCTGATCGACGCACAGAAGCCGAAGGCATGCAAGAGAGATGATTCCGGCAAGGAGTCAGAACGACCATGGAACGCCAATCTCCTTTGAAGATTTTACAGTTAAAAGAAGTATGTACCACGCTACCTTTTGTATTAAGTACAAGACAACGGGCCCCCTGAGGTGCACTCGGGGACTACCCTCTTTTATCTATGTATGAAGAGTGTCATACCTATGAATGTATTATTAAATTTGATTTTCTGTCCGGCACCGGGTTCGATCAGTCGGCCCGGGGACTTGCCGCCTTGAGTTATATTAAAGTTCTACCTGCAGTCAGACAAGTAGTGTCCCGGCACCCGAGCCCTCTCTTGTTGATAGTCGCAGCTCGAAGAACTGACTGTCCGACTGCCAAGAGTCAAAGGCAGGAAAGGATGCCCACACAAAAAACGGCTAAGGACTAACAAACTTATATAACACAAGCCGGCCTCCCACCCCGCTAATCGGCTGTCAGAACAGCCGGCTGGCCGGCTTCCCATTCACCTTGCTACAATCTAAGAAAGCTAGAGTACTTGCCCTCCCAAACGGCCAAGCACTTCTCCAGCCACAGACTGCAGAGCAGCTGTCCGGCTGGGAAGGCAGCAACCAAGGGAGGGCGGCAAAGGAAACAGCCAAAAAGATGAAAAGCAAATACAATCGGAAGCCAAACACATGCATGATTATATTTACACAAAAGGCCTTCAAAAGGCCGGCATTCAACATAGTTTGAATACACCCTAAGTGGGTGGAACAGCGCAAACTTAACAAAATATTGTTCAAAGAGCAATAAACAGGAAAGCGAAGGCGGCGGATCAGGCTAAGGGTGCAACAGGCGAGCCAGCCTGGTCGGTGGAGACGGCAGTGCCGGCTGGAGGAGTGGTCGGCTGACGAGTCTCGGCTTGATCATCACCGGCTGCAGGCGGCGCGCTCGCACGCGCCTCATTGCTGGAGGCATGATCAAGTTGAGGCTGGCCGGTTGCTCCACCGTCTGGCACGGCGTCTTCACCATCCTCTCCCTCCTCCTCTTCGCCCTTGTCGCTGGAGTCGACCTCGTTCGCCGTGTCCTCACCATCCGCTGGGTTCAGCCCGAACCACTCCTCCGGCTGAGCAATGCCGTCATCATCCACCTCAGGAGCAAAGGCGCTGGTGTCGGTGTAGTCGGCGATCGCCGAGGCGCGCTGGATGATAGCCGGCCGCACCGCCTCCAGCTCCGTGTCGGCCTCCTGCCGCCAGATGGCCAGCTGGTCCAAGCTCAGCTCGGGATACCAAGCTTTGACAAACTCCAGCGCCCGCCTGGCGCCTGACCGAGCTGCAGAAGCCTTCCAGGCCTCGAAGCGGCCAACCGCTACCTCCAGCCAGTCGGCAGTCTGACTGGGGTACGGGGAACCACCTCGCCGGGCCCGAGGGTGGCCGGCACTTGTGCCCCAACGCGCTGAAGATGGCGGAGCATGCGGTGAGCCGGCTGGAGGCGAGCTTGGATTGCCAGAAGCTGATCCTCAAGCGACCGACGAGCATTCGGCGCGATCTCAGCACCAGCCTGCCTTTGCGCCTCGCGGTGGGCCTCGATGACTTGGCTGGCGGCAGTGGAGTAACCAAGGAAGTACTCTGCACAAGTAAGAAAGAAAGAGAAAAACAAAAAAGTCAGAGAATGGACCAAATGGCAAGCGGCAAGCGAAGGAACGAAGAAGAAGGCGGCCTACCGTCAACCAAGTCTTCGATCTGGCCGTAGCCCTTGATCAGCGATTGCCTTGCCTCAGCCCAGCTTGCCGCCTCGGTCTCGTATTCGGCTTGGAGGGCGGCCTCGCTGTCCTGCACCGCCTTCAGGGCCGCCTTATGGCTCTCCTCCTGGTCGGCCAGCTTCTTGACCAAGCGGTCGGGCTCCTGAGCCAAGGCGTCAAACTCGGGTTCCTTGGCGCGAAGGGCGGTCTGGCTCCCACCGAACTGCTCCCTCAGGTTGGCATTGGCCTCTGCAGATATGGCAAAGAAGGAAAAAGCATTAAGAAAGAAGTCGCCAGGAAAGATCCGGCCCGACTGCTCAGCAGTCGCCCCGAATCTCGGGGACTACACCTAGTGGGTGCGCTGACGCGCCCCTTGTGAGATAAAAGATGAAACACTTACTCGGGCTCTCAGTTAGATCAGCGGTCTTCTGGGTCAGCTCCCGAGCCTGTGAGTTGAAGGCGGCCGTGTGGAGGTTGTGGTAGTCCTGCAAGTAGGACAGAGGAGCGAATAAGAAACAAGATAGCAACCGAAGTCTACTAAGAAGTTCCAAGCTGCCTGCTGAGCAGCCGACTCGGAACTCGAGGACTACACCCAGTGGGTGCGCTGACGTGCCCCCACGGAAGAAATCAAGATCAAGAAACAAAAAAGCGGGAAGACTCACCCGAATGGCCGTCTGTGTCGCGAGGAACTCTTGATTGTACTGCCTCAGCACGGTGGCCTGGGACTGAAGCCGGTTCCGGACTTCTTACGCCGCCACGTTCACCACAGCCGTCCCACCACCCGGCGTCCTCCCCGAGCCGGCACTGGCCGTCTCCAGATCCTGGGCCGACGAGCTAGAGCCTGCGGCTTTCTGTGGGTCCGGCGCCGAACTCGCCTTCCATGCGTGCTGGCACGATGGCGACCGGACCACCAGGTCTGTCCTCGCAGCCGGCTCGCCTCCAGCCGGTTGCACGGGCGGCGCGTTAGGCCGGCTGCCTTGGTCCGCCCCAGTCGGCGATGGCGGTGCCGCCTCCCTCTCCCGGACGACGACGTCGTCCTCCTCCCTCTCCATCCCCGGCAGGTCGCCACCGGCTTCCTCCGGCGGGGGCTCCGGGATCTCGGGCGCCACGGCGCGCAGGGGGATGACAAGCAAGGCCCCCGCCGTTGTCTCTGCGGCTGCAGCCTCCGCCCGAGCCTTGGCCGCTGCGTCGGCTTGTGCCTTCGCCGACTCCTCCGCCATCTCCTGCGCCGCCTTGGCAGCGGCCGCCCTCAGCTCCTCCGCCTCCCGCGCCTCCCGCGCGTTCCTCTCCGTCGCCTCTTGAAGCTCGGCACGGGGGTCCATGCGACGGGTGCTTGCGGATCCTCCCGCCGATCCAACCACGGAGGCGGCAGCGGTCTGCTCAAGAGAGTGCAGAGCCCTGTTTGATAAGTCAAGACGAGGATTCAGAAGATATCGACGAAAAATAAGGAATACGTGAGAAAATCAACACTTACGCCGAAACCATTTGTGGCTGCTTTACCACCTTGCGGAAGCGGGCAGCCTTCGCGGCTGCCTCGTCCCGCTTGGTCACCGCTGCCGTACTCTTGGGCTTCTTCGGCCGACTGCCGAATAGACCCGGCGCGGCCCGGCGCTTCTACGCGCCGCCTCTTGCAGCCGGCGCGGTAGACGAGCCCGCGCCATGGTCGGACGCCGGCTGGCGGCGCGGGACGATTTCCGCCTCGTCATCATCTGACCAGTCGTCGAAGCTGGCTCCAAGCCTGGAGCCGCCTGCTTTGCCGCCTCCCCCGTCGGTGTTGTCATCCATAGCGGCCGCCCCCAAGTCGGGGTCGTCCAAGTCATGCGCCACCCGGTCGGGGAGAAATTGGTGCTCCGCCCCCGCTGCCCCGGCCGCCGGTTGAAGGAGGGGGCTCTGCCAAGACAAACCGACTGGTCAGAGTCAGCCAAGAGAAACTTGGTGACAAAAGTAAAGAAGAGAAGATAAAGAAAGCTTACCATAGGCGGGGGATGGGCACGGGAGTACGGCTCCTTGCCAAACTGCCACTCGTCGGTGAGCTTGCAGTTCGCGAGGTAGTTCACCATGAGAGCTACCTCAGAGTGAGGCATCTCCTTGGTGCGCATCCAACTCAGATCAAGTTGGCCGCTCATTTGACAGATCATATGTGGGCGGCCTGGGAGCGGGAGCACCCGGCACACCACGAAGGCGGCCAGCAGGTCGGACCCGGTCAGGCCCTCCGACTGGACCATTACCCGGAGTCGCGCGACGGCGGCGGCTCCAGCCGGCGACAGCGAAGACTAGAGGAACGGCGCAGCGGCGAGGGGCTGCAGCGACGGAGAGGAAGAAGAAGAAGATGGCGGAGCGAGGGTGAGCGTGCGAGCGTCTGCCGCTCCCCCTCCTCCCCCTATTTATAGCCTCGTGCGGCGAAGCCGAGGAGGCGAGGCGTGGGGGGGGGGGGGACGTGGGATTAACTGCGCTGACTCCCCCACGTCCCGCGATTATTGCGCCCTAACGACGTGCAGAAACTGCCGTTGGAAGGCGAACGGCCCATTTTGGGCCACAGAAGATCCACGCCTAGGCCTAGGCGTGGAGGTGGTGGGCCCCGGCCTGCAGCGGCGTCCCATAGCGAGCGTGGGCTGGCAGGCTTTTCCAGCCGAAGGGTGCCACGTGGCGCGCGGGTGGCAAGCGGCCGGCCCACAACCCGGCGTGCACACAAGCTGGCTCCCGCCTTCAGACTTCAAAACCTCGCCAAGACGGCGCACCTGACCAAAGCCGGCTCCTAGCTGCTGGCTCTTCAAGATAGGAAGCTGATTGAGGCTCTCGTCCTCCTTTCAGCCTCGAAGCTCAACCAGCTTTGGGGACTACTCTCGGAGTAAATGGCCACGGGTAGCCAAACCGACTCCCCTGGCTCTTCAAAAAATTATCGGGCCGATCGAGCCTTCGAGCATCCAAAGCACAGGGCCGCCTTCCCCTGTCCGGCTGTCTCACAGGCCGACTACTGGAAGACAGCCCAGCCCTAAAAACCCTCCCGAAGAGAGCCACAAGATGACCGACTCCAGGAAGCCGGCCACAAGAGTACCGACTCCAAGAAGCCGGCCACAAGAGGACCGACTCCAAGAAGCCGGCCACAAGAGGACCGACTCTCAGAAAGCGGCCAAGATTGCACCCACATAACGGTGACGGGACGGGGCATGGCTACAATATAGCCTGCCACCCCCGAATCCCGGAGCACGCGTGGTCACAGTGCGCCGTACGGGTCGGCCATCCCCCGTCTGGCGCAGCACTGTTGCCATGTTTACCATGACGCCACCCACGACAGGCGCCAGTATGGCCCGCGGGCGGCGTGCCCCTTCAGCCAGAGAGACGCTCAAAGGCGGCCAAGCCTCCCCAGTCGGCCTGGGGGGTAGCCGGCTCCCAATAGCCGGCTACCTCCCTCCCTCGAAGTATGCGCATCATTAAGGAAACAAGACGAGGTAAGGCTACAGTGATAGCCCGCCAGGCGGGGCACTGTAGCCATGCTTACCTCGACAAAGCCCTTATCATCAGGGGCGAGGCTACAATAACCAGCCACCGACAAGACCCCTAGGCGGTGGGGCCGGCAGCCGGCGGGACCCACCAGTCAGCGGGCCCCAGCGATCGGCGGAGAAGCCGGCGAATACAGACACTGACGGCTAGGACCCGCGTCCAGCCGGATTACCATTGTACCCCTGGGGGTAGGCCTATATAAACCCCCCAGGGCACCCATGCAAAGGGTTGATCTCTTAGAGTTTTAGACACCACGTAGAGAGAAAAGGAGAGCTAGCCTTGCCCTTGTTCTTCCTCTAGCCAAACAGCTCAAGGAGCCACTTGTAGCCACTTGTGTTGATCTAGTGATCATGCGGAGACCCCGCAGAGCAGGACTAGGGGTGTTATCTCCATGGAGAGCCCCGAACCTGGGTAAGATTCGCCGGCGTGCATGTCTTCGCCTCATCCCGTTTCCAGGCACCGGCGACGTCTTACTGGCTCCCACAATGATAAGCCACCCGTTGGCATATGTCGCACCTACCACCCGACACCGACTGACCCAGAAACCGTCGGGGATATGCCCTCCTGGCACACATGCTCGGCAAAATGATGTCGTGTGCGACCGGTGACCGACCAAATACGTTTATACATACAGTAGTGCTAAAAAATACAATTATACAGGCGAAATCATTTCCGGTCGTAAGTACATCCCACACAGTCAGTCCCCGCTAAACATTTCCGTTCGTATATACATCCCACACAGTCACTCTAAGGAAAATGTTTGCACAAGGTGGTGTAATGCAAATAGTTTTGAAGAGAATGTCGTGTGTGATTGTTCATTGATCCAACACGGCTTATTCCTAGAAACTGTGTGCATTGCGTGAGGTCATCGCCCACGGTGTTTTCTCAATAACCGTTTGCAATAGGAAAACCCAATTAGTAGGCTAATTGCCTTATTATTAATAATCCATTTACTAATCTAATTGGCATTCATATTAAGCACATAATATATTTCATTTATTGAAATACATCCGAGTACAACATGATATAGCTTTACCACTCAGCTACCCCATTACACAACTGCACCAGCACCAAGTTTCACATGCAACATCTAGAACCTTCCGAAATTAGCATCATAGACGGTACACAGACAGATGCATCTCATCTGGAAAACTGGTGAAGCAGAAGGGGAATATTGAGCCTTCATTCATGTTGAAGGTCTTTGCAACTTTAGGCCAGTGCCTGTGGATGATTGACCGTCCATCCTTCGACCTCTTGAGGAACACTTCAATATTGAACCGTGGGTGTTGTATGAAAACTTTCCTCGACTCCTGACCACAGTGGTGGTTTGAGAGGTTGTCATCAGTGAACCCAGAAAACAAGGATGTGCATAAATATCTTCTCTATATTGGAAATGTGACAAAGGAATAAAAAAGGCAAGGTATAATAGCTAGTACCATCTTGTAAACCTCGGCGCTTCCCATTGTTTCCCTGCAACACATATAAGGTAGTTAGTCATCGGGTTAAGTAAGGGTTTGCATGCTATCAGTTAAATATGTTGATGATAAATAAGCACATTGCAGATTCATCAGATTAATTCAAGCCACATGGAAAACCCATTTATCCAAACCAAGCATGATTAAGAACTAGGAAATATAGCACTTGCATATGTTTCTCATGTATTAAGTGCAGCCAAATTCGATTTATTCCTCACATGGTACACAATAACAGAATGCAGCCACAATAGTTGAACATCGCATTGCAGAATTGAACCAAGCAGTTAACTAAACACCACAACAAATGAACCAAACGTTAACTGAGCACCACATTGCACAATATAACATACTCCTAATAGAAGATTAGATAGTTAAGCAAACCAAGCATGCTTAACAACTTGGAAATATAGCAATTGTATTTGTTTCTCATGTATTTAGTACAGCCAAATTCCATTTATTTCTCACATGGTATACAATAACAGAATGTAGCCACAACAATTGAACATCGCATTGCAGAATTGAACCGAGCAGTTAACTAAACACCACAAGAAATGAACCAAATGTTAACTGAGCACCACATTGCACAATATAACATACTCCTAATGGAAGATCAGACAGTTAACCAAACCAAGCATGCTTAACATCTTGGAAATATAGCAATTGTATTTGTTTCTCATGTATTTAGTACAACCAAATTTGATTTATTTCTCACATGGTATACAATAACAGAATGCACCCACAACAATTGAACATCACATTGCAGAATTGAACAAACCAGTTAACTAAACACCACAACAAATGAACCAAACGTTAAATGAGAACCACATTGCACAATATAACATACTCCTAATAGAAAATCGGACAGTTAACCAAACCAAGCATGCTTGACAACTTGGAAAATTGCACCGTGAAGAATTCAACATCACATTTGCAGAATTGAACCAAACAGTTAACTGAACACCACATTGCACGACATATAGAACATATACTATAGATCAGAAGATTGCATGGTAAAAGTAGATAGAACAATCCACTAGAATTTTTTACGGAAAGGCAGTAGCTAGCAAACTGAACATAGGTCCTTATAATGAGCTAATAAGACAAGCTACTCCTCATTGTCGGAGATATCAATGACGATTGGCTCCTTGGACATGGAAGAGTGCGAGGCCTCCATAGTGTGGGTGCCCTCGTCGTAGTGGTAAGTTGCCCGAGCCGCTCCGGGCACCAACCTGCTAGCTCTCGAGATGAGGTAAGCACATGCACGATGAGAAAACACCCCGTAGTCTTCATCGAAGGCACCGACGGTGGCCTCAAGAAAATGCCACGAACTGTCGTTTAAAGCAGCCAACCGCGTCACGGCGTGCGTGCGCGAGGCGTTGACGGTGGCCTCGACAGTGAGGTGCTCCTCCAAGATCTGGGGGTCGGCACGAATGGCAGCCATCGCGACCTCATCCACGCGCGCGGCTGCGATTTGCTTCTCTGCTGCCAAATGCTCCTTGAGATCCTGGCTATACTGCGTGCACCATGGCTTAGGGTGGCGCTTATTTGGTGGAAGGGTCAGGGATTTGGGTGGAAGGTGTCGCGCTCGCGCCGGCGGTCGGGGCATGTGGGATGCGGAAGGAGGAGGAGGATGGGAGTTGGGTGTGGATTACCTGCCTGGATAGGTGAGGCCAAGCAGCGTGAAGGAGGGTCGCCGGCGAGGAGGCGGCGCTGCAAGCAAGGAGTGAAGGTTTGAACTTGGAAAGGAAGGCGGAAACAGGGGAAATGTGGAATTTGGAAGGGGGGCGGGGAGGTAGATATTTCTGCGGAAGCGGAAAATTTGGAATCGCTTCACCGAAAAAACTGGTGCGCAGAGTGTCATCAGACACGGTCACTTATTCAGAGCGCTGTGGACTGTAGCCGTCGTACCTTCTCGCGTAAGCCGTATGCGTACTATACTCCGACGGTGCTCCAAGATATTTTGTGCTGCATCTCACATGGTTGGTTATAATAAACTGTGTGGGATCTACTTGATTTTTCATCTTGATTTGAATTACATAATGGGGTCACAGTGGCAATGGACGGTGTTTGAATTGCTAGCCCTCTTATCTGCAGTGAACATGCAACTACATGTGTCTCGTAAAAGAATTGGAATTATTAAGGGTTCGTTTGGACATTTTTATGCATTAACTGAGTTTTCAATGCATTTATGTGCATAATTCAAATTTGAACTACATGCACATGCTTCAGTGCATATAAATCGGTTGAAAAATCAAAAGTTTGTGCTTGGGTGCATGCTTAGGTCCCATCCAAGAAATAGGAATGAATGTCAAACACCCTTCCACCATCACTCGGCAGCAAACATTGAGATACTTGGTTTTTAAATTCTAGTAAATCCAAAACTCGTCTGAAATTCATGAAACTTGGCATGCTATCATGGAGCGGCATCAACATGCCGTGGTAAGTTTTTTGTCCCATTTGGGGCAGGTTTGTGTATATGCTTCTCACAAACCAGAGCTTCTCACAACAAGCATGATGGTTTCGGTAGGGAATGTCCCACCTTTGGGGACGAAACAATATACATTGCCTCTTATTGCTTTCAATTTTTTTCTCGTGTCAACATAGAACAATAGGAGAGTTGTGTCAATTTTTGTGATTTTTCGGGGTTCGCTTGGACATTCTTATGCATTAACTGAGTTTTCAATGCATTTATGTGCATAATTCAATTTTGAACTACATGCACATGCTCCAGTGCATATAAATTGGTTGAAAAATCAAATCTTTGTCCTTGGGTGCATGCTTAGGTCCCATGCAAGAAATGGGAATGAATGTCAAACACACTGCCACCGTCATTCGGCCGCAAACATTGAGATACCTGGTTTTTAAATTCTAGTAAATCCAAAACTCGTATGAAATACATGAAACTTGGCATGCTACAATGGAGCGGCGTCAACATGCCGTGGCAATTTTTTTGTCCCAATTGGGGCAGGTTTGGGTATATGCTTCTTACTAACAAGAGCTTCTCACAACAAGCATGATGGTTGCGGTAGGGAACGTCCCACCTTTGGGGACGAAATGATATTCGTTGCCTCTTATTGCTTTCAAAATTTTCTCGTGTCAACATAGAACAACAGGAGTGTTGTGTAAATTTTTGTGATTTTTCGGGGTTCGTTTGAACATTTTTATGCATTAACTGAGTTTTCAATGCATTTATGTGCATAATTCAAATTTGAACTACATGCACATGCTCCAGTGCATATAAATTGGTTGAGAAATCAAATCTTTGTCCTCGGGTGCATGCTTAGGTCCCATGCAAGAAATGGGAATGAATGTCAAACAGCTTGCCACCGTCACTCGGCCGCAAACATTGAGATACCTAGTTTTTAAATTCTAGTAAATCTAAAACTCGTCTGAAATTCATGAAACTTGGCATGCTATCATGGAGCGGCATCAACATGCCGTGGTAATTTTTTTCCCATTTGGGGCAGGTTTGGGTATATGCTTCTCACAAACCAGAGCTTCTCACACAAGCATGATGGTTTCGGTAGGGAACGTCCCACCTTTGGGGACGAAACGATATCCATTGCCTTTTATTGCTTTCAAATTTTTTCTCGTGTCAACATAGAACAACAGGAGTGTTGTGTTAAATTTTGTGTTTTTTCGGGGTTCGTTTGGACATTTTTATGCATTAACTGAGTTTTCAATGCATTTATGTGCATAATTCAAATGTGAACTATATGCACATGCTCCAGTGCATATAAATTGGTTGAAAAATAAAATATTTGTCCTTGGGTGCATGCTTAGGTCTAATGCAAGAAACGGGAATGAATTTGAAAAATGAGAGCACCGTTGATTGCCGGCAAAACATTGAGATACTTTGTTTTTAATTTCTAGTAAATCCAACACTCGTCTGAAATTCATGAAACTTGGCATGCTATCATGGAATGGCACCCGACATGCAGATGTATTTTTCTTGTCCATTTTGAGAGAAGGCGCACTCAAATAACAGCCAACAAAGGCATTTTGACAAAATAGCTGCCACTTGATGCCACATGTCTTGGTTTTAATGGCTATAGGTTTTAATGGCGCTTGCTCGCAAATGTTTTAGATAGAACATCCTTATGCAAAGTGAGAGCAGAATTTGTGCATCTCTTGAACACAAACGGTTCTTTTGGATGACCCGGGTGCAACCACTTACAAACAATTTGGTAAGATTTGCATCTATCATATTGGGTATGTTGCCATTTGTCAAACTGGAAAGATTGACATTTGTTGATTTAGTAACATTGCCATTTGTCAACCTCGTAACACTGCGATTTGTCAAAATATGAAGCTAAAAATCACTAGCAGTATCTTATTTTTTCAACTAAAATCCAGTAATTAAGCATAGATGGAGGCGAGGAGGCGCGTTCAGCCGAACGTGCAGCGGACGACGCAGTACTATTCGATTAGACAGCGGATGACGCAGTTCCCGATACGACTTTAATGCAGACGAGGGAGAGGGTAGCAGTTCCCGAAATGTTGAATGGCCAATGATGCATCCTCCTTCAATTAGCATCGCGTGAATGCATAAGGGAAGTAATGGTAGGAGGACCAGGAAAAGAGGCAGCACGACGTGAATGCAACGCAGTTTGCACTCATATAAAGGCGCCCCTCCATTCCAATGCATCTACCACATCGTACACACCTAAGCATTTGCCTAAGCACCTATAGTAGTAAGCGCAAAAGTGTTCACTCCAGACCCATGGCGGTGATGCACGCGAGCGGCCAGCAGCTGTGCCAGATGGTCCACCACGCCAGCCTGTGGCATGGCACCGAGGATTGTCTCCAGACGGTGTTGGCGACTGGCTGGTGGATGGCCGCCGTCGATGCCCGCTATGACTCTCAGTACGACCAGATGATCGTTGCCACCACAAACAAGTTCACCATCGTCAAGAAGCTCACGGGTGACATCGCTGTACTCCTCCACCCTGCGCGCCCGGGCTCCTCATCGCCTGCCACCCTAATCGGCCTCCATGGTCAGAATCTCTTTCAAGCATTGGTGGCCCTGCGACTGCCCGCCGATCCCACGAAGAATGTCCACCTCGAGGTCGCGCTCGCAGCGAGGCGCCTCGCCCTGCAAGAATTCGTCGACCTACACATCCACGTGTACGAGCGAATCATGTACATAGGTATCTACAAGGTTAGTGAGGATGCTACGACATTGGCCTTCTTCAACCGGCTGGAAGCCTTGGATGCCTTTGCTAAGAAGCACCTTAACCTCGCCACAAAAGCATCCGCTCCTTAGCTGCCGGTCGGTGGCCCGGCGCACTGAGTTGAGGAGGAGCAGGTCGTACGTTGATGGATGCATCTTTCTTCTTTCCTCATGTAACCACCACTGCGATCGCATCATTGTGGCCTTAATTCTTATTGTGCTATTGCATTCTTGTTCCAGTCAGTACAGACATGTGCGATCCCTTTGCTTAATTATATGCATCACTGTAACTAGTACTCCATCCGTAAATTTATAAGTTGTGCTGCCAGTGTTTGGGGCCAGCGCACGATCACACACGTTCGTGTGCATGCGGTTGCGCCGGGCGCGGCGCGACGATGCAGTTACCCACTGCAAAAATTGCCATGCGGGGGACGTGGCATTAACCATTGGGCGGCAATAGTCAGTCATCCGGGTGCCCAATAAAGGATGCAAAGAGGGATCCTACAACAGCAAGGACCAGCTTCCCTACCGATAGCTCATCTAACAGAACTCCCAAGTTAACTGTGCTGAGGCTTGAGTAGTCATCAGATGGGTGACCGGATGGGAAGTGGCCTCAATGTTAAATTAACTGATGTGATGGGTCACTTTAAACATTTAATTGCTTTGAATGTATATAGTGCTCCATCATATTAGTTGAATTAACCCCGAGGTCCTTGTTTTGTAATTTTTGACATTTTTTGTTTTTTGTACACATGTTGATTGGCTTGAAGAAGGTCTATCTCGTTACTTTTTGATAAAAAAATTTTGAACACATGTTGATTGGCTGGAATGAAGGTCTATCCTGTTAGTTTATGGAATGTTTTCAAAACTTGGACCTCAAGGTTAATTCAACTAATAGGACGGAGCACTATATACATTCAACGCAATTAAATGTTTTCCAAAAAAATGATATGATTTCTGTGAAACTTATAAGTCATGTATGTCGAATTAACCCCCGTGTACTTGTTCTCGAATTAACCTCCGAGCCTTTTTGCCGCGTATCACACACATCTTGTTAAGTTGAACCATTTATGTTCTCTTTCATAATTGAAAACAGTTCATTCAACTGAACCTTATGCCGTATATCACACACACCTTTATCTGGCTGACCGTTTCTGTTGCTTTCCCTAATAGCAAACAGTTCATCGGAGCGAACTGTATGCTGTATATCACACACACATTGATATGGCTGCCCGTTTCTGTTGTTCTATCTAATCGCAAACAGTTCGTCTGGATCAACCGTATGCCCTGCATCGCACACGCAACTAAAATCTGAACCGTGTTTGATGGCTCCGCCATCGCAAACGTTTTGCACCTTGTTTGACGGTTTTTTACACCACCGTTTGCGATTATTGCACCGCACACAGTTTCATAGAAGGGTCTCTGATCGTAGTGTCGCGTTAGCAGCATCCTGCAGTAGAACTCATATGTCTGATGTTTGTGTTATTTGTTAAGACCACTAGTTATTCATAATTCACATGCCTTGTATTAGGTGCATCTTTCTATTAATGGTTTGATTACATTTCACCTTAGTGTTAGTTTGGCTTTTGTTGTGGAATGCGTGCTATTAGATGCTTGGTGGATTCATATCCTTTACTTAATGTTTGACCATTATAAATATTTAGAGTTATCTAAATATTTTTTGTGGTTGATTACCGCTCATAATCATATCATGTCTAGGATAGTTGTTCATCCTTTTGTTCCTTGTGTTGTATAGCTTCTTGTTAATTGTTTGACAAACGAATTGATTTGATGTTATGTACTTGGTCCTATTTTCTTTTAATAATGATTTAGGTCTAAACCTAGATCAATTCAATTCCTGTTGTTCAATGGTGTTTGATTGCTTAACTAGTATGGTTTATAATGTTGGTCTGCTTGTCAACACTTGCTTATGAATGATTATATATATAGTTGATGTATATAATTGGATGCTATTGAAGTAAGCTTTTATCATTATGATGCCATGTTGTGCCTTCTTGTCCTCATGCATAGGATTGTTCCATTTCATGTGTGTTTGATGCCATTGTGTTTGTTATATAGTAGTTTTCTATATAGTTAGTCGAGATGCGTTGTTGGAACTACTCGTGGTCAACAGCATAGTTCGTATCAGAACGTTAGTCTTGTTGGCAAACCTTCCTTAGCCGTGTCAACCTAACCCTCTCCCTCCGTTGAATCATGTCTCTTACCTTCCTATCGTGCTACTTCATTTTGCAATCTCCATCTTGATCAATATCCTGTTATCCATCCACTCTTAATATGTTTTGGATGTTATTTGGATTTACTGCTGCTTTTGTATTTATTTCATTTTCATTTGTTATCATTATGACGAGTAGGGAGTGATGACGATGTTGGACATGAAGACAATCAGGTTACCGAAGGACTCAACAACGAAGGCATGCCTCCTTCTTTGACCACACCTATCCTATGGTTTACAAAATTTGCATTGAGTTTTATGGTTACAATATGCGTGCTTTTTAATCTTGTAGCTAGCGTGTCAGTTGACACATTACCTTGATCCACTTGTCGCCTATTCACTTGACACCTGAGTAGAATTGTAGTATTCTAGTAGAGTAGAAATGCTTAGACATGCTTATTACCCTGTAGGTGCTTTGTTGAATGACCTCTGGGTCATTGACAGTTGAAACTTATCGCTGAGCTAGGCCGGTTGGCCCTTGTTGATTTCCTATATCCTCTTCTATTCTGGGTGAAACTTACCATCTGAATACTATCGCAGGCAACAGCGATTGGCAGCCCGTCACAAGTTGATGGGGGAAATCAGTCGTCCGTGCCACATGAGGCCTAATAAGTCTTGGATTTGAAGATTGTGATAACAGTACATCCACATGCTATATGGGCACTGGCTTGGTTAAGTAAGCTAGTCAGCCTTAGGTGTGGATGTCGTCATACTGCAGATGGGATAGCTCCCTGCGGGGAGTATCCCCGGCACAGATGGGGGGACCGGATTGAGGATGTACTCTCAGTTCCATGCGCCAGACCCGGTGGGCATGTCACATCTTTGGGGGATCTATTCCAATGACCTCGTCACAATCTCCCTGCCGGTATACCGAATGGTGTACTACGCTAGCGATGGCTAGTGGCAAGAAGCCGGGATTGTGTCATGTGGGTAAAGTGTACAACCTTTGCAGAGTGTAAAACTATTCGAATAGCCGTGTCCGCGGTCATGGACGACACATAATATTTCCTGACATACAAGACATGTCTTGCTTATTCCCTCTTTGCCCTGTTCTTAGAACCTATGAAGGACATGAGTTGATCGAGGATCCTCACTTTGATGAATGTTATTATGGAGATAAAACATGTTTTTCATCAAAAACTACTTTTATTCAACTGCTATTTTTCAAACAAAATTAGCTTTTATGCAAATGAGCCATACAACCTTCCTTTGAAGCCACATGTAGCTAATAGGTCCTTCCGCGAGGGAGGCATGTTGAGTACGTAATGTACTCATGGCAATAATTTGGTTGGCAACAAATTCCATGAAGATGAAGGTGATGACTACGACTATTATGGCGATCCGTAGGAGTGAGGTCACGTGGACTACATTGAGTGCCTGTGGCTGAGATGGAGTCACTACGTATTTTTACTTTCCGTTGTTTTCTCAATGTCATTAGACATTTCCCTATGTAAGCCTTGTGGCAAGATTTATTAAACTTGTAATACATTTATGTATTGTACAATGATACCATTTTGCTGTGTTGTCAACAATGATCCCGGGGTTGACAAATATACACAGGAGGGTCTGGAAGTTAATTTTGGGTTCTCACAATACCCCACCTTGTATTTCTGTTTAAACACGTCTCTGCTTGTCGTTTCCGCTTGGCATCTGTCATGTTTGCACTGGACAATTTGATACTGTCATGTTTTGCCCTGGACAATTTCGTACTGAATTGATTTGCTGGTACAGAGAAGAAATATAGCGCCTACACTTCATCAGACCAAGGATATCCATGTTCATAGTGATGGAAGAGGTGAAATCAATACAACCGAAATTGAGCATCCAATCATTGAATCATGTCCTGCACCTCCAATGTAGGTCCACCCTGCCAATAATTTCACATGCAGACCACTAATATTACTATCTAATGGCATAACAACAAGAGTACCAAGATAGTAGCAAACCATGTACCTTCGTAATGAACAGCTCATAGTGCCACCAATTGGATATAACGGTTTGGAAGAGAACATGCTCATAATGTTGAACCATTTGGACTTTTTGTGCAGTTCCACTAAAATCGAGCATCCCTGGATACACAGATATTGAAAGTGTGATTACTATGAAAGTGGCACTAGTTAAAGCATAGACTCACAAAGATAAGCATTCCAATTTCTTAATGGGAAAAGGTAGCAAGACTGTTTCTAACCACCTGTTTGAAGAAATAAATAAGGCAACAACGGCTGATGTCAGGAAGGCATACATAGTATTTTCTGATAGATTGAACCATTCCTGACCTTTCCTCTTATTTTGAGCATATTTTGTGCAGTTCAAATAAAAAAATGCCATCACCGCCTTGACAATTCAGTGACACTGTACAAAAACAAATGACTTACCATTACATCATGATGTCAGGTATGTAATCGACAGGCATTACAGACAAACATGCAGACCTCCTCCGATAACATAATAAACATTAATTTTAACAAAGCTGTGACTAGCTTTACCGACATAATTTGAGTGAACTCTACACCCATTGTTCCTTAATATAAGACATTTTTGCAGTTCAATTTAAAGTACCCAACGTCTAGTATTTTGAAAAACAGGCAGTAGTTTTCTTGAGCACATATCTGGGAAAGCTTGCCACACCTTATATATGTCCATACGCTAATGCAACACCATTGGAATAGTACAAATATACACTAATCCAGTGGCTAGTGCAACAGTAGAGTAGTTTTATTATTAGGGGGTACATTACAGTGGTTTTACTGAACAGATTTCCATAAGCTAGCACTGGAAGATTTCTATAAGCATTAACTATACAAAATGTAAAGGTAATATGTTTCAGCATTGGTATACTAGCTGTGCAACAACATTAAACAAAATACGAAAGTCTGAAGGTAACTAGCATTATTAACTAATGATAGTTTGCAAACCATGTACCTTCAAGGTAAATATCATTTCGAACTCGAGGGGACCTAAAAATTGCTATCCCAATCTTGATAATCGATCAAACATAAAAACATGATCAAACGAATCGAGAAAACAGCAGGAGGAGGAGGAGGTGCCCACTCTTGACCTTTCCTCTTCTCTTCATAATTTTTTGTGTAGTTTAACCAAAATAAAATGACAACAACGCCTTCGCATTTTGGTGACACTGTACAAAAAATTGACTTATCTCATTAATGTGAGGTATGTAATCTATAAGCATTAACAGTGCAAAAATCTGAAGGTAGTAATAAGTTTCATTGTTGGTATACTGGCTGTGCAACAACATTAGAATGCCTTAGCCGAAAAATCTTTAATACATCCACAATCAACAGCTAACCCTAAAATAATCCAGTGACATTAAATGGCATTGCTTAAATTTATTGGTGGCATTAGACTGAATGCGACATTAGTTAAAACATTTTTCATTCTTTGCCACCAATTTTTTTTAATTTTTTTGAACTTTTTTAGATTTTACTATTCATGGTGGTAGCATAAGAGCTAAAACTCACATGGGCACTTTCCAACACTTTTTTCATGAATGCAAATGACACTGACATATAGGTGATGTTTTTCTGAACATTTTGGTATCTTATTTGCATTTTTTTGATTTAGTATGAATTAGTTATGGAGTTTTCAAACTGATGGTCAAACGGTCAAAGGGCAAAAGCATAATAGGAGCAAAGTGACTTGGACAGAACCAGTGACTTTTGGGAATTAGGGGTAAAACAGACGAGTGGGACACAACTAGGGGCATAAATCTAATTATCCCTTAGTTAAATGTGGCATCACTTTAGTAGTAGCATTGCTTGACTTTACCGGTGGCATTATACTAACAGAAAAAGGGTGGCAATAAGAGCATGGCAGGCCCATTCGGAAAGTGGGCGCACCAGTACGATGTACCTCCACCGATGCATAGAGTGGCGAGGGAGGTATGGTTGCCCAGAGCAACAAATATCCATGCAACATTGTGGATTATGTCCCATTTTTATTCTCTTTAGCTACCTTTTTCATATGTGAGGACAACAAACCGATTGACCTAGTCACTCTCTATTGCGTTGTCATGCCTTTCTACCCTTTTTCAACCAAGAGACACGAGACTTGTTCCTTAGCTATTGATTTTCCCCTTTTCAACCTAGATGCGGGTTCGATACCTAGTCTCTTGACAGTACTTTCTCCCTTCCTTTCCTTATTCAACCCAGACATGGATTAGTCTGGATGAAGTAGGGTTTCCTTTAATAGTGAAAATTAAGGTTTTCGTCCGCGTGACCAGTAGAGTAGAGGATAGAAAATTGGAGAGATGGTGGAGTGGAAAAAGATCCACATGCGGCGACGTGGCAGATGGGGCAATAGAGCAAGAATATGGTTCAAAAAGAGGTAGCATACCTGAGGGTCGGTGGGAAGTGGCTTCGCTCGTGGTCGTCATCCTCCACACACACTACGTCAGTGAGCTTGGGGACGGAGGCCATCCCATGTGGGTGCTAGTTCTGAGAGGATGGCCTTGTCGTCAGTGTGTGACCTCGCTCGCCGCCGACGAGTGCGTCAATGCTGCATGTCCTTTTCTTCCCCGACAGACGGGATCCTGGCGGATCTGTGAGCACCGGTGAGGAGGGAGAGAGAGGGGCCACTACCATCTTTTTCAGATCTTGAGAGAGGGTGATATTGTGAGAAGCAAGTGGGCAACACTTAGCAAGAAAGAGTTGAAGCTCCAACCTATATAGTATCTTTTTTGATACGTACTAGTACTAGAGGTGGAGGAGTGGTAGAGTAGTTTGTATTTTCTCTGCATACAGTACCAATTAGTTGTGCTTCAAAGCTAAATGGAACGCCATTAATTAAAAAAATAAAGTCAGGAAATAGTGCGGCACCTCAGGCCAATGCGGCCAGATCGCATTTTGGACGAGAAATGACACACCATGTTTTGTTGACATGTGGTCCCGTTCCAACATGTCAGTGAGATGACAGCGAGTCCTTTTGTACAATTTCCGAACGGACATCTATGTAGGCCGGGGCGCCTCTTCCTATACCGTGGCAACCATCCACCACCTCTTCACCTTTCCCTCTTGATTTGGAACTGCTGTCGCATGCTCTTCCTCCCTCCATTTCCCGTCACTCTTCCTTCTGCCATTGTTCGATCGTCTTGTCCATGGAGGGAACAGGCAAGAAACGACCCCGTTATTCTTGCCCCGATCTGAAAGATGATGTGGTGGAGGAACTCATTGAGCGGTGCAACGTCATCACCTCAGCTAGCATGGCAGGTTTGTTCAAGACCATTCTCGACTCAACAAATAACATCATTACAAAGAACCCAAGGGTCCAAGAGCGGTTTGATCTCCCCTATCTTCTTCGCCATGACCCTGCTCGCTGGCGCGCGGATGACGAAAGCCTTGCCTTGTGCAAGTTCATGCCACTTGATAATGATACGTGTGATGTTAGGATGCCATCGCTGAAGGGTAAGGCCTAGGAAGGCGCATGGAGATTGGGTTGTTTATATTAGGTACAACTGCGAGTGGGTACTCATGAATGTGTACACTCGTCACCGGGTTCCACTTCCAAAAATCTCAGAGTGCCCTAAGGTTGAGCACACATATGATCTACGTACGTTCAAATACGATCATGGTGACTCTCGTCTACGGAAGATAGGAATTTTTCGAGTTCCCAACCACTCTTGGGATTACATGAACTATCATGTTGTTGCTATCTTCGACAAGCTTGTTGCTGTCCTTACTTCCACGCCTCGATGGGTATTGCTCAAAAATCGATTTCTGTCCACGGATGAGTACTGTGATGCAATTCAATATGAGCATCTTGTGTTTGCTGCCACCACTCGTGGCACTGTTTTTGCATGGAATCCTTATTGTTTCGGTACGTTTGTCTTCCACCATAATTAGAATTGTTTCGTCCACATGCATGCAAGTTAGTATCCCCGTACTAATTAACCTTCTTGTGTTTCCAAGGTCCTGTGAACATTCCACCACCTATACTTAAAAAAATTTATAACCAAGGGGGAGATGACGATGGTGATGATCACGAGCAGGACCTACATACTCAGTGGCGCCTGGCAACTTATTCCGATGGATCACCTCTTCTTGTCTATATACAGGGCACTGCTGATGTTAATAAGGAAGCAGGTGTTGTCTCCCATGGTCGCACTCTACGGACCTATTCCAACATCCGTTGCAGGGTATTCGGGATGGATACTAGTGTGCTAGTGCCAGCACCTTCTCCCTGGTTCAATATTGATAGTCTTGGAGAAAACTCACTCTTCCTTGGACTAAACTATCCAATGATGGTGAAAGGCGATCCTTTTGCTATTGGCACAACGTTACTACCATTTATGAGAAGCAAATATATCTATACATCAGACATTGTTATGGTTCCCTACACTGGCTATCACAATATGCGTCCTAATATAGGCCGCTTCAGGCTGGATGATGAGTCCTGGGTTGGTCTCGACATTGACTATAGCTGGCCCTGCCCAGAGAATCACTTATGGTTCAAAGCAAGCGTTTCCAACTCCAAGGATTGGTTGACCTGAAGTTTGTTTCATCGCTTTGATATAGGCCGCCTTATCCTGGATGGTGAGTCTTGCGTTGGTTTCAATATTGACAATAGCTGAACCTTCCCAAAGGCTTACTTATGGTTCAAAGCAAGCGTTTCCAACGCCGAGGATTTGTTGAGCTGAAGTTCATTTCATTGCTTGTTATTTGTTGTGTGATAAAAACTTTAGTATTTGCTAGAATGTTTTGTTAGAAATAATCTATAATCAAACATGTATCCTCGTTGTCATTGTGTGTTGATGACTTGTTGTATGTAATGAATGGTGCATTTGCATATGCATGTGATAAACTCAATTTATGAATGGTTTTCCAGTCACTTCTTGGAGTGTGAGTACCGTACTAGTATAGCCAACATCCCGTTATATGAAGTTGCCACATCACATAGAGCCAACCTAATAGTATGCTAGTACAATAGTTAGTCCTAGTAGTAGTATACCATCAACTAGAGCTAGGTGTCGCACGGAGGCCGAGAAATATGGTGATAGCGTGAGGTGGGCTTGTACGTATGATGTAGGCACAAGGCTTGCCGTGTTTCCTACTCCTCCGGTCTAAATGTGGAGAAGATTTGGTCGAGTTCTTCCTCCTTTTGCCGACACGTGGGACATCCAACATCCAGGTCATGCCATGCAAGAAAATGGAATGCTAGTTCAAGCCACGTGATGTGCATCCTGGGTTAAACTATAAATAGAATCTTACTCTTGAGTAACTCCAAAAGCGGCCACCGAAGATCTTTATTGGATTTGTTTTTCATCACCAGCACGTCGAGGTGAAAGATGTGCAGGTTCAGTGGGTCGTCTTGCGTTTTCACTGACATGTGGGACTACGTGTAAGCTAACAGACGATGGGCACACTCCGCGTCTCTGCTGGCTGGCTGAGAAGAGAGAGAGGAGAGCTGAGCACGGACTCCAGGAAATTTCGCGACAATGTGAGTAGTACTAGTGGTGTACTGTACTCCTGGAGAGATAATGTGTCCACTCTACATAACCAGCACCTCGATATAGTGGGGTGGCATGGGCCATAACTAGCATTCATGTCTAGCAGTATGACACACGCCACCCACGAGTCCCATCTGACACCAATTTTCTTGGAGTCCCTGCTACAACTATCTCTTCTCCCTCCTGTTTTCTCTAACTCAGCCATCGCGCGGTGGGCGGGGTGGGGTTTGCATATAGTCAGTTTGCTCAACTGCTGTTCCAAATGTAAGTGAAAATGCAACACATCATGCATTCCCCCTTGAGCGGCGTGCTGGACCAACCGTGTGGGGGTGTGACACGAACACGGTAGGCTTTTCCTTTCGAACTTGTAACTTGTAAAATATGGGTATGCTCCTTGGCGCGACCAATAGATAGAAATAATGATTTCCCTAGAGTAATGAGAAGTTTGGTTCTAGCGCGGTTCATGCATGGTACTCCCTCCGTTCCTAAGTATTTGTCTTTCTAGAGATTTTAACAAGTGACTACATACGGAGCAAAATGAGTGAATCTACACTCTAAAATATGTCTATATACATCCGTATGTTTTGAAATCTCTAAAAAGACAAATATTTAGGAACAGAGGGAGTACGAGTACGTACGAAAATTATGAAGTTGATGCGAAAGGTAAGATAATTACTAGTACAATATACTACTACATGGAATTGATGGAAAGATAAAGATACATATGGATCCATCAACGACATCCTCATGCCCTAGTGCGCCGGTTCACCAACTGACATGTGAGGAGCAACGACGTTGGCGGTGAGCTCAACGTGCTTCTGTACAATGCCGTCCAAGGTTGCCCTGCGATCCAAGAAGGCCAGCGTCCTATCGTCCTCCTCTTGCACGTAGTAGTCCTAGTGGACGATTTTCTCATAGACGTGGATGACTATGTCCATGGTGTCTTGCTGCGCTAGGCGCTGCGCGGCGAGCGCGACCTCAAGGTGGACATTCTCCAGCGCGACGGTGGGAAGTCGTACGACCACCAATGCGCCGAAGAGGTTGTCACCATAGAGGCAGTTAAGGGTGGCGGGCATCGCAGAGCCTGGGCACGTGGGCTGGAGGCGTACGTCAAGGTCATCCACGAGCTTCTTAATGATGGTGAATTTGTCAAGGAAGCCGATGAGGACCTTGTCGAACAAGGAGAGGACGCTGTCAGCCAAGAGGCCTCTCGCCCTGGCAGCCTCAAGCACGACCTGGAGACATTCCTCGATGCCGGGCCGCAGGCCGGCATCGTGGACCATCTGGCATAGCCAGCTCATGCTCGCGTTCATCTCCTCCATGGGTCTAGCTTCTAGTCAACTGATCTTGCGATTGGAGTGATCACTCTTGCCCTTGGTTAGGGTGCGTAGGTGCATAGGATTTTGTAGACTGGACTGGCGGGGAGCCTTTATATGAGAAGTGTAGACTGCGTTGTATTCACATGTGTGTTGGCCATCTACTCTTAGGCCCTCCCTTCCGTACCGATGCAGTGTGGTAGTCCTCTCACCGAGACTAAGTTGGGGCAAAACGAGAGAACTTTGATGTTTAGGCTGGTCATAGTGGGAGTACCTTAGCTAGTAACATAACACACCCCAAGAGAAGTTTGCTTATGTGGCATGTAGTTAATGAGGAGAGAGGTGTTTGGAGTAACATAATATGTTACTATAACATAACGCATCCTAAGATAAAATGAGTCTACATCTTAATAAATGATGACTTGCATGATACCACACATATGTTACTCTCCACTATAAAAGTACTAACATAGACTAGTAACATATGCATGTTACTAGTCTAAAATTACTCCCCACTATGACTAGCCTTACTACTCCCTCCGTCTAGGTGTATAAGTTATGAAACCAAATAATCCCAAAACACTTAGGCGAGGTGCATTAACTCCCACCTCATTTCTTGTTTCTTGACATATCAACCAATAAGAGATGCGAGGCGTGCATGCTTTGAATGACTTGAGACTACCAAACACGACATGCAGTGGTTAGTTCATTGCATGCAATGCTATTAATTAGCAAATAAACATTATGTTCTCTCGTTTTCCCATCTTCCTTGGTCATGGTGCACAACCTAAGATGACTTATTCACCTAGACGGAGGGAGTAGTATTTTGTAATTAATGTCATTGCATGCAGAGAATTGAGCACTGCATGTTGTGTTAAGTAGCCACAAGCCATTGAATGCATACGAACCCCACGTCTCCTATTGGATGATTTCGTTTTTCATGGCAAAAAACAGGGAACGAGGTGGGTAGTTAATGCACCATGCCTAAAAGTTTTGGGATTACTTGGTTTTTGTAACGTGAGTAATGCACCAGTACGGAGGGAGTACAATAGTAGTCTGATTGATGAGATTTCAGATTTGAGCCGTCTACTGAAAGGGAGAGGAGTAGGGAGCGTGTATAATATCATTGGTAACTACGTTCAAAACCGAATAAAACAATACTCCGTGTATTTATTTACAGAGGGATTAGTATATTTTTTGTGACATTGATTACTAGATATTGCTAGTCACATACTAAAACCTGACGGAGGTGGTAGTACTACTAAATCCAGACGGTGGTGCTAGTACTAGTAGTACTACCAATGTAGTAGTACTGTACTACCCGTTGGTAAAATTATTACGTGCTACTCCTCACAGTGAAGTGACTAGATGATACGTCTCCAACGTATCTATAATTTTTTATTGTTCCATGCTGTTATATTATCATTCTTGGACGTTTTACAATCATTTTATAGAAACTTTATATCATTTTCTGGGACTAACCTATTGACATAGTGCCCAGTGCCAGTTGCTGTTTTTTGCTTGTTTTTTACTTTGTAGAAAATCAATACAGACGGAGTCCAAACGCAGCGAAACTTTTTGGAGAATTTCGCTGGACCAGAGACACACGATGGGACAAGGAAGTACCAGAGGGGGGCTCCGAGGGGAGCACAACGCACCTGGGTGCGCCTGGGGGCCCAGGCGCGCCCTAGTGGGTTGTGCCCACCTCGGCCGCCTCCCGCACCGCCTCTTTGCTCTATAAATACCCTAAAAATCCAGAATCCCTAGGGGAGTCGACGAAATACAATTCCAGCCGCTGCAAGTCCCAGAAACACCAGATCCTATCTAGACACCATCACGGAGGGCTTCATCAACCTCATTGGTGCCTCTCCGATGATGCGTGAGTGGTTCATTGTAGACCTTAGGGTCCATAGTTAGTAGCTAGATTGCTTCCTCTCTCTTTCTATTCTCAATACAATGGTCTCTTGGAAGTTTTGATCTATTATATGCATGATTGCTTATAGCCTCATATTTCTTCTTCGAATCTTTGGTTTAGTTAGGCTAACTAGATCGATTTTCTTGCCATGGGAAGAGGTGCTTTGTGATGGGTTCGATCTTACGGTGCTCAATCCCAGTGACAGAATGGGACATGACACGTATGTATCGTTGCTATTAAGGATAACAAGATGTGGTATATTCCTACATGAATAGATCTTGTCTACTTCATGTCATCTTTCTTATTGCATTACTTCGTCTTTCCAAGAACTTAATACACTAGATGCATGCTGGATAGCGGTCGATGTGTGGAGTAATTGTAGTAGATGCAGGCAGGAGTCGGTCTACTAATCTTGGACGTGATGCCTTTATAATGATCATTGCCTGGATATCGTCATGATTATTTGAAGTTCTATCAATTTCCCAACAGTAATTTGTTTACCTGTCGTATGCTATTTTTCTTGAGAGAAGCTACTAGTGAAATCTACGGCCCCCGGGTCTATTCTTTATCATATTTGCATCGAGATCTATATTTATTCTCTTCTATTTTCAGACATATTATTCCAAAAACCCAAATATACCATGCTGTAATTTTTGTTATATATGTTATTTTGCGATTTCGCGAGATCTATTTATTCAATCTACTACAAACCAATCTATCTTTTACCCAGGAGGGATTGACAACCCCTCTTACGCGTCGGGTTGCAAGTATTTGTTCTTTGTGTGCAGGTACCGTTTACATAGTGTTGCGTGGTTCTCCTACTGGTTCGATAACATTGGTCTCATCACTGAGGAAATACCTACCATAGTTGTGCTGCATCATCCCTTCCTCTTTGGGGAAATACCGACGTAGTTCAAGCCACATCAAAAGAAATTTCTGGCGCCGTTGCCAGGGAGACATCATCAACATCTATCAGGTTCCTGATCACAAATCTCATCTCCTTGCAATTTATATCATTTGCCATTTGCCTCTCATTTTCATCTCCTCCAGTTTACAGAAAATTGTCGTTTTATTCGCCCTCTTTTTCGTCCGCCATTTTCTCGTCAGATCCGTTTTTGTGTGCAATTTTGTTTATCACTTTTTGTCGTTATGGATAGTTCTTCCTCTATTGCGTGCACCCCTGAGAACGAGGTTCTTAACTTCAAACAAAGGGGGGGGAGAATTTAAAAGATGCTTGGTATAGGATTTGCAATGCTCGTAATAGATCTATTCGTAAGAAATCTACCATTGTTCTTCTTCGCTGTTTTTATGTGGGCATCACCACTTGGTAGAGATTCATCCTTGATACGATTACCGGTGGGAATTTCTTGATGTGTCCTTCTCTAGATGCTTTTAATGCCATGGGGAATCTAGTGGGTTCACCACCTCTTGTGATTAATGAAACAACTATAACTCTCGAGCATGTTATGGAAAGGCTAGATGCTATTGAAAAGAAAATGCTCACTCAAGAAATATTGAAAAATTAGATAAAAGGATGCACAATCTTGCTAATAGAATCGGGTCAAAAGCGGGAGACTCTCATAAATTACTAAAAGAAAAACAACCCACATTCAACGAAAGAATAGAGGAGATCCCGCTAGAATTGATAAAGTTAGAAGAATTTTTTAGTAATTTAAGCACGCCTTTTTCTTCCGCTATTGAAGAAAATCCGGTAAAAATTGGCAAGGTTAATCAAGTCACTAAAAACAAGGGTGCAACTTCTAATAGTAACAAAGAAGACCTTAAGATGATTAGTATTCACCTAGATTTTGTTGAAGTGATAAAGGACCGTACGTGCAAGAATGAATTCTTCAAACTTGTTCCTAGGAGTATTGTTATTGAAAATTTGTATACTAAATCTTTGTAGAATTCTAAGTGTTTTATTGAGGAGTTGGAAACTAAAGACGAACAACACTTAGATCTATGCATTATGGCTAGCTAGGGGCATAAAACGATAGCGCTTGTTGGGAGGCAACCCAATGAATAAAATTTATTTTTGTCTTTTCCTTTCTGATCTTGAGTGTTTGCAAAATTATGCTACTACAATGATTGTGGTTTTTATGTTTTAATTAGTGTTTGTGCCAAGGAAAGCCTTTGGGATCATGTTGGGTGATAGTTGATTTGATCTTGTTGGAAAACAACAACCTTTGCGTCCAGTAAAATAATTTTCAAAAATCACAGAAGCAACGAAAATTCTGAATTTTTTTACAAACAGTTGATGTACAAATTTCCTATGTTGTCCTATTTTTTTAGAAGTTTTGGAGTTACATAAGTATTCGAAGTTTGCAGATTGCTACAGACTGTTCTGTTTTTGACAGATTCTGTTTTCTTTGCGTTGTGTGCTTATTTTGATGAATCTATGGTTTGTATTGGAGGGTATAAGCTATAGTAAAGTTGTAATACAGTAGATATAATGCAAAGATAAAATATGAATGGGTTTGCAACAGTACTGAGAGTAGTGATTTACTTTCTTATACTAATGGATCTCACGAAGATTTTGTTGAGTTTTGTGTGATTGAAGTTTTCAAGTTTTGGGTGAGATCGCGATGGATGGTGGAATAAGGAGTAAGAAGAGCCTAAGATTGGGGATGCCCATGTCACCCCAAGTTATTATTCAAAGAGGAACAAGCAATTAAGATTGGTGATGCCCCCGAGTGGCATCCCCTGTTTCTTCTAACGACCATCGATATTGTACTTGGAGCTATATTTTTATTCGTCACATATCATGAGTTTTGCTTGGAGTGTCTTGTATTATATGAGTCATTGCTTGTTTTGCGTTTTAGTTTGTGTCATCTATCCTTGCTGGACACACATATTTGAGAGAGCCAAAATTATGCTATGATTTGCTAGAATTGCTCTATGTGTTTCACTTAAATTTTTTGAGCTATGGAATTGCTCTAGTGCTTCACTTATATCTTTTTGCGCACGGTGTGCTTTAATATTTTTGAAGAAATGATCTCATGCTTCACTTAGATTTATTTGAGAGTTAGAAATATTTTTCTAATAAATTCTCTCATGTTTCACTAAAATTATTTTGCTGAAGAATATTTTTATGCTCATGTTCTTCACTTAGATTTGTTTGAGCTATCAGAAGGAACGTATGAAATTAGTCCCAAATTGATAGATATTCAAGAGGGGTATAATAAAAAAATTCATGAAGATCATTGGACAAAATAAATTTGATTCTTTGTAATAGTTTTGCGGTATGATGATATAATATGTGAGTCATGTTGATGAGTAATTATGCTTTGGTAAGAATATTGGTGTTAAGGTTTGTGATTCCCTATGTAAGCACGAAAGTAAATAGTTATGCAATGAAATTACATCCTACTTGTGGTGCATTATTCAGTTTTAGTTAATCTTAATGCTCGCTTATGAGATTTTTCATTTCTTGGTTGGATGCTTCTCAATCTTTTGCTAGCCTTCACTTGTACTAAGTGGGATTCCTACTTGTGCATCCAAAATCCATAAACCCAGTTCTGCCATGTGAGTCCATTATACCTACCCTATATGCGGTATTCTTTTTCCATTCTAAGCAAATTTGTATGGGCCATCTCTAATCTTCAAAATAAATTTCCTTTTTGCGTGCTCGTACAGCTCATGAAACGGTAGGGGATGGCTGATATTTTTCCATGCTAGATGTGTTATTCTCAAGATGAGTGTTTTGTTACTTGTCATTGCACGAGAGTACGACAAAGGTATTACGGATGCCCAGTCCCGAAATGAAAGTGTTGGTCGGGACGGTACCTGTGGATTCGGTTAGCCGTGGAATGTGAAAGTATGGTGGAAAAAGTAATAAACTTTATTTTGAGTTTGGGAACCGCCTAAGTATTGGGAACTACTTGATCGTTTTCGTTGACAGGAAAGGCATGCCACCCAAAATGTTTTATCTCTATCTTTTTCCGCTTTGAGCTGTGGCACCTCTACAAATCCCTACTTCCCTCTGCGAAGGGCATTTCAATTTACTTTATGCAATTTTTTTATTTGAGTCTCCATCTTCTCTTATAAAGCACCAACTAAGGGGCACTATGATTGCACTTGAGCATTGGGTGTAACTAATATGAGAGTGTGTTTCATGAATGGACCAATTATTGAGCATAATGGGCTAGGGATAACTTGCTTTAGTGTTGATATTTTGAAAGACATGGTTGCTTGTTGATATGCTTGAGTATTGAAATCTTCATGTCAAAACTAAACTATTTCTTTGAATCATACAAAAGTCCAAATGTCCATGCTACAAAAGAAAAGAATATGTGATGAACATGATACTCGAGGACGAGCAGGAATTAAGCTTGGGGATACTGATACGTCTCCGACGTATCTATTATTTTTTATTGTTCCATGCTGTTATATTATCATTCTTGGATGTTTTACAATCATTTATAGCAACTTTATATCATTTTTTGGGACTAACCTATTGACATAGTGCCCAGTGCTAGTTGCTATTTTCTGCTAGTTTTTTACTCCGCAGAAAATCAATACCGAATGGAGTCCAAACACAGCGAAACTTTTTTGCGATTTTTTTTGGACTAGAAGATGCACGATGGGCCAAGAAAGTACTAGAGGGTGCCTCCGAGGGCAGCACAACCCACCTAGGCGCGCCCTTGTGGGTTGTGCCCACCTCAGCCGCCTCCCACACCGCCTCTTTGCTCTATAAATACCTCGAAAATTCAAAACCCTAGGGGAGTCGAGGAAACATAATTCCAGCCGTCGCAAGTTCCAGAAACACCATATCCAATCTAGACACCATCACGGAGGGGTTCACCATCCTCATTGGTGCCTCTCCGATGATTCTTGAGTAGTTCATTATAGACCTTCGGGTCCTTAGTTAGTAGCTAGATGGCTTCCTCTTTCTTTTGATTCTCAATACAATGGTCTCTTGGAGATCTATTTGATGTAAATCTTTTGCGGTGTGTTTGTTGGGATCCAATGAACTTTGAGTTTATGATTAGATCTATATTATCCATGAAAGTTATTTGAGTTTTGATCTCTTATATGCATGATTGCTTATAGCCTCGTATTTGTTCTTTGAATCTTTGGTTTAGTTAGGCCGACTAAATCGGTTTTTCATGCCATGGGAAGCGGTGCTTTGTGATGGGTTCGATCTTACGGTGCTCAATCCCAATGACAGAAGGGGACATGACACGTACGTATCGTTGCTATTAAGGATAACAAGATCTGGTCTATTCCTACATGAATAGATCTTGTCTACATCATGTCATCGCTCCTTTTGCATTACTCCGTTTTTCCGTGAACTTAATACACTAGATGCATGCTGGATAGCGGTCGATGTGTGGAGTAATAGTAGTAGATGCAGGCATGAGTCGGTCTACTAATCTTGGACGTGATGCCTATATAATGATCATTGCCTGGATATCGTCATGTTTATTTGAAGTTCTATAAATTGCCCAATAGTAATTTGTTTACCCGTTGTATGCTATTTTTCTCGAGAGAAGCCACTAGTGAAATCTACGTCCCTCAGGTCTATTCTTTATCATATTTCTTCAAGATCTTTTTTAATTCGCTTTTATTTCCAGGTCTATTATTCCGAAAACCCAAAAATACCTTGCTGCAATTTTTGTTATTTATGTTATTTTGCGTTTTTGCAAGATCTATTTATCCAATCTACTACAAACCAATCTATCTTTTTGTCGAATTCCGGGCTCCGGAGACCCTGGATAAATTCGAACTCTAGGGTGCGTGCGAAGAACTCAACCTCCCTTGTCTGCTAACTCGTCGATCCCACGTCCTAGCTCGATGAACCGAAAGGAAATGGGAGACGGTAGTTTACCTAGGTTCGGGCCACCTTGCGGTTTAAAACCCTACTCCTGCTTTGTGGTGGATTAGCCTCGAGGTGGGCTGAGGATGAACTAGTACAGTGGAAGAAGAACCTCAGGAGGTGTGTTCTTGTGCTTGTGTGAGCTGGTGGGTGAGGATGGACTGGATCCGGATCCCCTCCTATGGTGGTGGCTAGGCTCTATTTATAGTGGCCTTGGTCCTCTTCCCAAAATGAAGGCAAGAAGGGATCCCACAACGGCCAAATTCGAAGGGAGACAACTAGTACATCTTATCCTGGCAAAAGGTAGTCGTCGTCTGCAAAGCTTCTGGTCGTGACGCCGTGGTGGGCTCGGCGATGACCTCCGTCCAGCCGTCATGGTGGTCTTGGTATTGTAGCATGGAAATGGAAACCTTTGGTTGATTCCTCGGGACTCCGCACCTGCGCTTGCCTCCATAGCACCAAAAAGGAAACCTGCTGTACTGCGCCCACGGGCGCCCTCCTGGCCTTTGTCGTCATGGCTTGCGTCACCCGAGCCTCAAGAGGTGGGGGCTTGCATAGAAGTCTCCGCTCCTCAGGAGCCAGCCTGAGGAGGCCTCTCCTTCTGGAGGTCTTGGCGTCGCCCGCCTCATGAGGGTCTCGCGTTGCTGGTGCTTAAGATGGGCCGTAGCAGGCCGTCAATGGAGCCATGTGATGGGCCGCAGGCAGGCAAGTCTGGGTACCCCGGTTCCCATAATGCCGAGAGTAGCCCCCGGGCCCAAGGCACGCGCGGACTCTGCTTCGAGGCAAAGCGAAAGGGCAAGGGCGGAGCGTCACGGGCCCCAACCGCCTACGGGCCTAGTCGACGCGTGGCGCTTGATGGGACGTGGGCCTCTCCGCTTCCCCACGCAGCCTCGGCAACCGTCAGACTTGACTATAGCCTGCTGCATGCAGAAACACCATCATTACGAGGGATCATGGAGGCCGGCGGTTGGCCTCCCTCTGTCTATAAATGGGGGAAGGGGCTGAGCCCCCTGCTCATCTCTTCCTTCTCGCTGCCCGCTCCTTCTTCTCCTTCTTCCTTGTCTCGCCGTCTTGTCGAAGCATCCATGGCGCCGATCAGGAGGTTTTCTGCGGTGGAGAAGGGAAAAGCCCCTCGGGAGGAGGTTGGGCTACTTCCGCCGAAGAAGAGGCTTGGCCGATCCCGTGACGCCGACGAGGGGCATGAGGTGACGCGGCCTTGGTACGAGCGGCCTTGATACGTCCATTTTGCATCATGCTTTTATGTTGATATTTATTGCATTTTGGCTGTTATTACACATTACATCACAATACTTATGCCTTTTCTCTCTTATTTTATAAGATTTACATGAAGAGGGAGAATGCCGACAGCTGGAATTCTGGAGTAGAAAAGGAGCAAATATTAGAGACCTATTTTGCACAACTCCAAAAGTCATGAAACTTCACGGAGCATGTTTTTGGAATATATAAAAAATATTGGGTGAAGAAAGTACCAGAGGGGGGCCACCAGCCAGCCACAAGGGTGGGAGGTGCGCCCTACCCCCTGGGCGCGCCCACCGACCTTGTGGGCCCCCTGGCAGACCTCTGGTGCCCGTCTTTGGCTATATGGTGTCTTTTACCCTGGAAAAAAAATCAGAAGGATGCTTTCGAGATGAAGCGCCGCCGTCTCGAGGCGGAACCTGGGCAGAACCAATCTATGGCTTCGGTAGAGCTGTTCTACCGGGGAAACATCCCTCCCGGAGGGGGAAATCATCGCCATCGTCATCACCATCGATCCTCTCATTGAGGGAGGGTCAATCTCCATCAACATCTTCACCAACACCATCTCCTCTCAAACCCTAGTTCATCTCTTGTATTCGATCTTGGTTCCAAAGCCTCAGATTGGTACCTATGGGTTGCTAGTAGTGTTGATTACTCCTTGTAGTTGATGCTAGTTGGTTTATTCAGTGGAAGATCATAAGTTCAGATCCTTAATGATAATTAATACTCCTCTGATTATGATTATGAATATGCTTTGTGAGTAGCTACATTTGTTCCTGAGGACATGGGAGAAGTCTTGTAGGGGGCTGATTTGGAGCCATATGTTTCATGCTATGGTTAGGTTTACCTTAATTCTTCTTTCGTAGTTGTGGATGCTTACAAGAGGGGTTAATCATAAGTGGGAGGCTTGTCCGAGGAAGGGCAGCACCCAAGCACCGGTCCACCCACATATCAAATTATCAAAGTAACGAACGCGAATCATATGAGCATGATGAAAACTAAGTTGACAAGAATTCCCATGTGTCCTCGGGAGCGCTTTGCTTTATATAAGAGTTCGTCCAGGCTTGTCCTTTGCTACAAAAATGATTGGGCCACCTTTCTGCACCTTGTTTACTTTTATTACTTGTTACCTGTTACGATTTATCTTATCACAAAACTACCTGTCACCGATAATTTCAGTGCTTGCAGAGAATACCTTGCTGAAAACCACTTGTCATTTCCTTCTTCTCCTCGTTGGGTTCGACACTCTTACTTACAGAAAGTAGTATGATAGATCCCCTATACTTGTGGGTCATCAAGACTCTTTTTTGGCACCGTTGCCGGGGAGTGAAGCGCCTTTGGTAAGGAAACATTTACATAGTGTGCTGAAATTTACTGCCACTTGTTACTATGGAAAATAATCCTTTGAGGGGCTTGTTCGGGGTATCTTCACCTCGACTAGAAGATAAAAGAGTTGCTCCTCAACCTACTGCACATACTGAAAATATTTATTATGAAATTCCTTCGGGTATGATAGAGAAATTGCTAGCTAATCCTTACGTAGGAGATGGAACATTACATCCCGATATGCACCTAATCTATGTGGATGAAGTTTGTGGATTATGTAAGCTTGCAGGTATGCCCTGAGGATGTTGTCAAGAAGAAGGTCTTCCCTTTATCTTTGAAGGGAAAGGCATTGACATGGAACTACAATCGATTGAAATTGGAATTTCATCAAAAGTTTTATCCTATGCATCTGGTTCATCGTGATCAAAATTATATTTATAATTTTTGGCCTCGTGAAGGAGAAAGTATCGCTCAAGCTTGGGGGAGGCTTAAGTTAATGTTATATTCATGCCCCAATCATGAGCTTTCAAGAGAAATTATTATTCAAAAATTTTACGCTTGGCTTTCTCATAATGATCGATACTTCTTGTACTGGTTCCTATATGAAGAAGGATATTGAATTCAAATGGGATTTACTCGAAAGAATTAAACGCAACTCTGAAGATTGGGATATCGACGAAGGTAATGAGTCAGGTATAAACCTTAAGTTTAATTGTGTTAAATCTTCTATGGATACAGATGCTTTTCATGATTCTAGCACTAATTATGGACTTGACTCTGAGATAGTAGCTTCTTTCTGTGAATCTTTTGCTACTCATGTTGATCTCCCTAAGGAGAAGTGTTTTAAATATCATCCTCCCATTGAAGTTAAAGTAGTTAAAACTATTAAAGTTGAAGAAGAAACTATTACCTATAATGTGGATCCTATTATTCCTACTGCTTATATTGAGAAACAACCATTCCCTCTTAGAATAAGAATCACGCTAAAGCTTCAACTGTGGTCAACAAAAGTAATATTAGAACACCCAAGCCCTCTAAGCAAATTAGAGTTGAACCTAGTATTGCGATGGTTAAAGATATCTTGGTTGATGATATTGATGGGCATGTTATTTATTTCTCCGATGAAGCTGCTAGAATTGCTAAACCCGATACTAAAGATAAACATAGACCTGTTGTTGGCATGCATGTTGTTTCTATTAAAATAGGAGATCATTGTTATCATGGCTTATGTGATGTTGGTGCTAGTGTGAGTGCAATTCCTTATACCTTATATAAAGAAATTATGAATTATATTGCACCTGGTGAGATAGAAGATATTGATGTTACGATTAAGCTTGCTAATAGGGATACTATATCACCAGTTGGGATTGTTAGAGATGTTGAAGTCTTGTGTGGGAAGATAAAATATCCTACTGATTTTCTTATTCTTGGTTCCCCACAAGATAACTTTTGTCCCATTATATTTGCTAAACCTTTTTGAATACTGTTAATGCTAAGATAGACTGCGAGAAATATATTGTTACTATTGGTTTAGGGGATATGTCTAATGATTTTAATTTCTCTAAATTTCGTAGACAACCCCATGATAAAGAATTGCCTAGTAAAGATGAAATTATTGGTCTTGCTTCTATTGCCGTGCCTCCTGATGATCCTTTAGAACTATATTTGCCAGACCACAAAAATCATATGTCTATGAATGAAATAAGAGAAATAGACACTACTAGGAAAATGGCTATAGATAATATGGACACTAATGGTGCACCACATATGTGGTGCGCCACTACTATATACTAAAGGCGCACCATGTGTTGGTACGCCATTAGTGTCCAAATACTAATGGCGCACCACATCCACGGTGCGCCACTACTAACAATTTTTTTTAAAAACTAGTAATGGCGCACCACACCCTCGGTGCGCCACTACTAACAATTTTTTTTTTCAAAACTAGTAATGGCGCACCAGGGGACAGTGCGCCATTACTAGTTTTAACTAGTAATGGCGCACCACACCCTCGGTGCGCCATTACTAACAATTTTTTTGAAAGTTAGTAATGGCGCACCGTGGGTGTGGTGCGCCATTACTAGTCACCACACCCACCGTGCGCCATTACTAACTTTGCCCAAAAATTCCACTGAATGCCCCCCCGGTGGACCGCCTTTTCAGTTTTAGAAAAATAAAAGAAAATGATGGAAATGTCAAAAAAATAAGTTTCCCATGTGATTTGTGGTCTAGTTGTTGGGAAAATTTACAAATATGAATTTCAACTTTATTTGCAAAATCTCTCTGGAATTTGTAAAATGGGCATAACTTTTGCATACGAACTCGGATTAAAAAGTTTTTTATATGAAAAATCATCTACTCGAAAAGATACATCCGAATTCAAGATTTTTAGAATCCCCAAAAACCTAACAGAAAAAAAGATACGGGACTTTTAAGATCTCGAGGGGGAAAAATGGAAAAAATTTCAAACTTACTAGTGGCGCACCATTTGCTAGGTGCGCCACTAGTAACTGAAAAAGAGTTTCAATTTTTTTTGGAGAAAATGTTCAAAATATGATACGTAATATGAACGGAAGTTTGAAATATTTTTTCAATATTTCATCACACTCATGAACAAGAACAAAGTCCTAGACATCAACAAGGTTTAATAGGATTGATATGCTAGATATATCAACAAGTGCCTGTTAAGTGAGCTGGTGCTAGGGTTGGATAGAACTCTGAAGTTAAGCGTGCTTGGGCTGGAGTAGTGTGAGGATGGGTGACCTTTCGGGAAGTTTGACCACGGAGTGCGATTTGACTTGAGATTAAGCATATTGACCCGAGATTAAGCCATAGTGACCCGAGATAATGGCGCACTGCCTGGTGTGCCGTTAGTAAAAAACAACAGGTGCGCCATTAGTAAAAAAATCTAATGGCGTGATGCTAGTGGCGCACCTGTAGGGCGCCATTAGTAGGCAAAACAGGTGCGCCACTAGCAGGCCTTTTCCTAGTAGTGAGATGAAGTATTCTTTAAGCAAGGTCCCATTTTGAAACACAATTTTCCTATTGAAATCCTTGAGGATCCTCCTCCACCCAAGGGTGATCCGTGTTTGAGCTTAAACAATTGCCTGATTCTTTGAAATATGCTTATCATGATGAAAATAAGATATATCCTGTTATTATTAGTGCTAACCTTTGAAAGCATGAAGAAAAGAAATTATTGAAAACTCTAAAGAAGCACCGTGCTGCTATTAGATATACTGTTGATGATCTTAAGGGCATTAGTCCCACTCTATGTCAGCACAAAATTAAATTGGAGAAAGATGCTAAGCCAGTTGTTAGCCGTCAACGACGGTTAAATCCTAAGATGAAAGAAGTGGTAAGAAATGAAACACTAAAGCTTCTGGAGGCAGGTATAATTTATCCTATTGCTGATAGTCAATGGGTAAACCCTATTCATTGTGTCCCTAAGAAGGGAGGTATTTACTGTTGTTCCTAATGATAAGAATGAATTAATTCCTCAAGGAATTGTTACAGGTTATAGAATGGTAATTGATTTTCGCAAATTGAATAAAGCTACTAGGAAAGATCATTACCCTTTACCTTTTATTGATCAAATGCTAGAAAGATTATCCCAACATACTCATTTTTGCTTTCTATATGTGTCGTGGAATTGTCACGGCAGATGTCCTCGAGCTAGGATTTAGTCGTGGAGCCATCGCAGCTAGGAAGCTTAAAGGGGTTAAACGGGACAAGGAACACGGGGGTTATACTGGTTCGGCCCCTTATGGTGAAGGTAAAAGCCTACGTCCTGTTGAGGTGGTATTGTTTACGGTTTTGATGACCAGGGAGCTTGATCGCTATGCCTGGCTCTCGACGAGATCTTACTTGTCCCTAAACCGCCGCCGGGTCGTCCCTTTATATAGAGAGGTTGTCGCCCAGCGGCTCTCAGAGTCCCAGCTGGCTCATAAGAGTGTCCGGCTCGGACTCTCAACTATTCTTGCCTTACACTACAAGTCTTGCCATACGGCGGTTTATCACTACGGGCCTTAAGCCTCCTCCAGGTCTTAAGCCCATTATCTAACCCGCCGTCTTTAAGCTTGGTACTGGGCTTCGCGTGATGACCATTATGAGTAACCCGGCCCCTCCTGGGCGGGTGACTCTAATGGTTATATCCTCAACATTAGGCCCCATATTGATTTGAACCGGTTCATGTCAATCTTCAATTCCTTTGAGAGAAAAAATCTTCCGGCTTATGGTCGGGCGAAGGTTATAACCCGCCGTGACGTCATCTTCCGGATTCCTGGTAACCCGCCATGACATCATCTTCCATTAAGTCCATTTTTTTATTCTGTTATACTCCAACGGATCTTATCTTTAATGGCTATCCCGAAAATCGAGGCGCTTTCGTGGCGAGATAATCACGCCGTGGCCTCCTCGTTTCTCGCACCCACTTATGAGCCTCACCTTATAAATAGCCCAGCCCATGAGCCTCCAGTTACTCGTCGCCTCCATCTTCTTCCTCCTCTCGCCACTGTGCTGCCGCCCGAGCTCCGCCGCTGCCACCGCGGGTTTCCTCGCCTTCACCAACTCAGGCCGCTGTATCAACCTGACGTGACCAGAGAAACGCGACGAACCTCCGCAGTAACTCCGCATCTGTAAGTCCCTGCACCTCTCCACCGTAGATCCACATTAGGGTTCCACTGTTCCTCCTCTGTTCTTCGCTGTTCTTCTCGAGTTTCCTGTAGTTCTTCCACTATAGTCATGTTTGATCCAAGAGTAGTACAGAGCTCCTGCGGTAGTTGTTGCACATCCATTTTTACGTCAGTTCTAGGTCTAGAAATTTTTCTTTTTAGTAGATCCCCTTTGTTTGAAATAAGATCCCATCCTAAATCCATGAACTTCTTCTGCGTCAGTTCTAGGTCTAGAAATTTTTCTTTTTAACCGACCGTTTGATCCAAAATAATTACTGCGGTCTGTGGAACTTGTATTCGCCACACTTAGTCAAAAACTGCATCTGTTTAGCTATGGCGGCTCACATTACCGGCTTAAAAGAAGCCACGCGCTGTAAAATTTCTGGCTCATTTATGATAAAGCTGTAGACAATTTGAATTACTCACGATACCCTCAGCGGTTTAGATAACCTGATGCACTTAGCCATGTATCATTAGGCCCCTTCATAAGCCGCCATTTGAGTATTGAACTGTATACGTCTGCCGGCTTATAATTGAACCGGACATTTTCCTTTTGTCATAGGCTTCATCCTTCACAATGCCACCCAAAGCTCCCAAGGCACCCATCACGTGCAACTGTATGAGATCCAATGTCACCGACGACACTTTAGCTGATTTCGTGAAGACGGGTTACTTGCCCAAGAAGGAGATCATGTCTTATCATGCCCCTGACCCGTCGGAGGAAAGACCTCAACCAAGAGATGGTGAGGTGGTGATATTTGCTGATCACATGAGCCGGGGCTTCGCACCGCCCGGATCAAAATTCTTTAGAGAGGTTTTGAACTTCTTTGATCTGCGGCCGCAAGACATAGGACCCAACTCTGTGTCAAATATTTGCAACTTCCAAGTATTCTGCGAAGTCTATCTTGGAGAAGAGCCCAGCCTACTGCTTTTTAGGGAGTTGTTTTATCTGAACCGCCAGAATGAGTGCGCCAATGGGCCGAGCTTGGAACTTGGTGGAATCTCCATTCAAGGACAGAGAGACTGCCTTTTTCCTTACGCTGAACTGCCAAGCCATCCAAAGGACTGGAACCAGACGTGGTTCTACTGCCAGGACACCTCTCTGGCTGACGAGAGCCCTCTGCCCGGCTTTCGTGCCCTGCGTCTGGAGCCAAATCACCCTCTGCCAGACAAACTATCTCAAGCGGAGCGTCAACCTCTGATCCCCACCATAAATAAGATCAAGGCTCTCCTGGGAAACGGCCTCAACGGCATTGATCTGGTCCGGGTCTGGATCTCTTGGCGGGTGATCCCTTTGAGCCGCCGCCCCGGCTTAATGTGCGATTACACAGGCCGGAAAGATGACCCTCTGTGGCACAGCCCCAACGATCTCCCTGAGGACATCGTGGACGACATGACCAAGTCTCTCCTGAATGAGAGCTTAGCCGACTGTGGGAAAACCGGCTTAAACCCCTTCTGCCGAGCTAACCCGGCTCCGGCGGTAAGCCACTGACCTGAACACCTTGGTTTTCCTTTTAATAGCTTTCATCTGAACCTTAAGAAATCTTTGTTGTATGTTTCAGGCTAATGACAAGTTCTAGAAGGTCAAATATGACCATGAGGCGGCCAAAAAAGTCAGGAAGGCTAAGAAAGCCGCCAGGAGAGCCGCTCCCCGCAAGAAGGGAAGCAGGCCTACTGCCTCAGAGCTGCTTCAGCTAAGCGACAGCTCCGAGTCAGAGGTAACCCCTGAATCTGTAGGCTCTTGTTTTGTTTCTTGTTTATTCCTATCCACCTTATCGATACTGATCATCAGCAGGATGACACCGGAGCAAGTAACCCGGTGACTGAAGAGGTAACGACACTTTCCTCCGACTCGGAGCCCTTGCCAAGGCTGAAAGTCCGAAGAGTAACCCGGAAAGTAAGATTTTCACATCCTTTAGCTTATCAAGATCCTCAATTTCTTTTGAAGCAACAGATTCATGAGAGCCGGCGGTACACCCGGACCAACAAGGATGCAGACCTCTCCTCCGGCTTACCTGAAGCATCAAGGAAGCGCCGGACCGAGGTTATCTCCAACTTATATCCTTTTCATCCTTTGGCGGGCGTTACTCGTCAACCGCTCAATTCTTCTGATTCAAATTATTAGGAAACTTCACCTTCCTCTGGTGATTCTATGCAATCTAACCTGCCGGCTTTCAAGACCGCACCCGGGTAACGATGATAATCTTGTGTTGTGCTTATCTTTACTCATGCTTTTGTACTAACCTTTTGTCCTTTTAGTGCTCAAGCAAAGCTCAGCAAGAGAGCGAAGAAGAATAAACCGGTCGAAGAGCCGGTCTTGACTGAACCGGAGGTTTCGCGCAAGAGCCGCTAGCTGCCTCTGCTCCTGAAGCCACCGCTCCAACCGACGAGCCAATCATAGAGACTTCTGCTAACCCGGAGATCCCCAGCTCAGCTCAACCGGCCGATGACCAGGATGTGGTGATTACCCGGACTGAATACGTTGAGCCGGGAAGAGCCACCGTGCTGGCCAGATGCTCTGCCAAGGAAGAGCTGCTAGAGCGCCGCCGGGCTAGATTGGAAATTACTGATTATGCTAACTTGAGCATTGGAGACATTGTCTCGGGTTACATTGGTCAAGTGCACAACAGCCGGGATCTGGAGATTCATATGGTGAAGCAGATCCAACAAAAATCTGAGGTACAAATCTCTTGCTTACTCCATAGTCAGTCTTACTATGCTAGCCCCCAAGTCTATTACTTATGATAGAATATGTTGTAGACTTAACTTCCGGCTTACTTTCATGAACCGGCAATTTGTAAATAGAATCTTTCAATATGCATTAGCCCCCAAGTGCCAAGTGTCTTTGCTTGGAAAGTGCTTGGGACTTTAATGTTGCATAACAATCACTCATGCTATAACCCGGAATTTGTACAGGCTGCTTGCAAAAAATTTGAAGCTGAAATCTCTGAGCTGAAGAACCGCCTGAAGACTCAGGAAACTGAGACCTGGAAGGCCAACGCCAAATTCGAGTTCAGTGTTGCTGCACAAGGGAAGTTGAAGAAGAAGTTTGAAACCGAAAGGAAGACTTGGACCGAGGAGAAAACTGCTTTGGTCAGCCGGGCCGAACAGGCGGAGGCTGCTCTGACGGAGAGAACCGCCGAACTCTCCGGCTTAAAACGCCATGTGTCACAGATGGTCGCCGCAATCTTCGATAAGTCATTCTGCGAGCTTTCAACGAGTGTACCTTCTTTATGTCTCATAAGTCCCATCGTTGCTAGCGGCTTACCTGACGTTGTAAAACAGGTCCCAGAAGCGCCAACCTCAATCAAAATGTGCTGACCAAGCTGAAGGCCGTGTACACTCTGGTGGAGCAACTCTACACCGGGTCACATCGCGCCTTGGCCGTTGTGGCCCTGTCCAATGAGGTTCCGACTCACCTGGCGGATGTACTTCGGCGGCTTGCCATTCTTCCTCAGCGTTTCCAAGAGCTGCGACGGGCCTTTGCATGAGCCGGAGCCATAGCTGCTCTGAGCCGGGCCAAGGCTTTTCTTCCGGAGCTAGACCCGGCAGACATCGCACTTGGATACCCCAGCCTGAAGGAAGACGGCACCCCCTTCGACCAAAAAGACTTTGCTGCCTGTGTGAAGATCGTGCGACCGGTGGCCACCTCGATTGGGAATGACACCGACCTGACCAAGTATCAGCCGGGCTATGACTCGGAGAATCAGAGGATCGCCACTCCATGCTACAAAGCAATCAGCTTGATCCCTCCGACTCGTAAGCATACCTTCGCCCCAGAAGTTGACCCGGCCGGGTTAATTGACGAGGAGGCTCAATTTGAAGCTTTGAGCGGCATTGACTGGAAATCGTCAACCTTCCAGGTCATGGGAACAGCCAGAGGAGCGGAGAGGGATGAGCCGGAAACTTCGACCCAGCAAGCATCTTGACTCTTAGGCGTCCCATGGTTATGCCTTTAAAACAATGCCTCACCTTTTGGACTCGGGGAGTCTTGTAATAGAGTAGGACAAACATGTTAATCTTGTCGTGCCATCGTGCACATGTTGAATGCTTAGCTCCGTTGAAGTTGCTTCCTTATATTCCTCCGGGTCATAATTGATCATTTGTTGTCCTTAACCATCCTGCATAGAAAAACAAGTCACAAGTCTCTAGGCGGCTTACCGCACTGAGAACCATAGACCTTACATATATAACCCGGAATATGAATTAAAAATCACCGAAGACTGGCCCTTAATTACATCTTTGATGTAACCATAATGGCATACTTACGAGCCTTCGAGTATAGTTCCGGCTTATGTAACCCGAATAATGAGGTGAAGATCTCAACTCCGGGTTACCAGCGTCAAGAATACTTACTATATGTTATCAACATTGTGAATCAAAATTAAGTCGGCAAAGGAAAGCCGCCCTTGCACACTGTTGATGTGACCAACAGAACTTGTTGTAAGTTAGAAGATCAAAAACTTTAGGGGCTTCCGGTTCGAATACGACCAGAGAACCATCCCAAAGGGGTTAAGCTAAGATTTGAATGCGATCATATAGCCCCCAGTGGCTTTGGCGATGCCAATCAAGAGGGTACCGACAGCTATGTTCTCTTTGGTTCGAATACGACCCATGTGTGAACAGGAAGCCCCCAAATGACCTTAAGAGTTGTTTAACGACGCTGATTCGAATACGATCCACGTCGGTTCCCAAAGGGGGTTGAGCTATGATTCAAATATGATCAAAGAAAACTCCCCAATGAGCTTGGCACTTTGCCAATCAAGTGGGTATCGACAGCTATGTTCTCTTTGGTTCGAATACGACCTATGTTTGAACAGGAAGCCCCCAGGTGATTACATTGTTTACGGCTAGATTCGAATACGATCATAAGCCGGATCCACCTCCAAGTGACCATGTGATGTTGTAATGGAAATAACACGTTTACCTTTGGAGGAGAAAAGGACAGAGGTCCTGCTTTATTATATATACATGGTTATAGAAATATGTACATTATGAGAGCCGGTGGCTCAAGTGTAATAAGGCCGAAGCTGAGCTATGTTCCACGGCCGACGGGTCTCTTCCTCCGACTTGCGTGAATCTTTATGCTCCCGAACGTCAATAAGGTAGTATGACCCGTTGTGCAAGTTCTTGCTGACCACAAAGGGCCCTTCCCAAGGCGGGGATAGCTTGTGTGCATCTGTTTGATCTTGGATGAGCCGGAGCACCAGATCACCTTCCTGGAAGACCCGGGACTTAACCCGGCGGCTGTGATAACGGCGCAGGTCTTGTTGGTAAATCACCGAGCGAGCTGCTGCCACGTCACGCTGTTCGTCCAACAAGTCAAGAGCATCTTGGCGCGCCTGTTCATTATCCGCCTCAACATAAGCCACCACTCGAGGCGAGTCATGACGGATGTCACTGGGGAGGACTGCTTCCGCTCTATAAACCATGAAGAAAGGCGTGTAACCCGTAGACCTGTTAGGAGTAGTATTGATGCTCCATAACACGGAGGGTAACTCCTCCACCCAACAACCCGGCGTCCGTTGCAAAGGGACCAAAAGCCGGGGCTTAATGCCCTTCAAGACCTCCTGATTAGCTCTCTCAGCTTGACCATTGGATTGAGGATGAGCCACTGATGAAACATCAAGTCGAATATGCTCTCGTTTAGAAAACTCCTCCATGGCGCCCTTAGACAGATTGGTACCATTGTCAGTTATAATGCTGTGTGGAAAGCCAAAGCGAAATATCACCCTTTTCATGAACTGAACCGCTGTGGCTGCGTCACACTTGCTAACTGGCTCTGCTTCAACCCACTTTGTAAATTTGTCAACTGCCACCAAGAGGTGGGTCTTCTTATCTTTGGACCTTTTAAAAGGCCCAACCATATCAAGCCCCCAGACCGCAAATGGCCAAGTAATTGGAATCATCCTCAGCTCCTGAGCCGGCACATGAGCCCGTCGCGAGAACCTCTGGCAACCATCACATTTACTGACCAAGTCCTCCGCATCAGCATGAGCCGTCAGCCAATAAAAACCATGACGAAAAGCCTTGGCCACAAGGGATTTTGAGCCGGCATGATGGCCACAATCCCCTTCGTGAATCTCACGTAAGATTTCTTGAACCTCCTTAGGGGAAACACAACGCTGGAATGCTCCCGTAACACTGCGGCGATGCAGCTCACCATTGATAACAACCATTGACTTAGACCGCCGGGTTATTTGTCTGGCCAAAGTTTCATCCTCAGGCAAATCTACCCGGGTCATGTAAGCCAAGTATGGTACTGTCCAGTCTGGGGTGATGTGGAGGGCCGCCACCAATTGTGCCTCCGAGTCAGGAATAGCCAAGTCTTCCTCTGTAGGTAACTTGACAGAAGGGTTGTGTAGGATGTCCAAGAAAGTATTAGGCGGCACCGGTTTTCGCTGAGAGCCCAGCCGGCTTAATGCGTTAGCCGCCTCGTTCTTCCTGCAATCGATGTGCTCTACTTGGTAACCCTGAAAGTGTCCAGCAATGGCATCAACTTCACGGCGATAAGCCGCCATGAGAGGGTCCTTGGAATCCCACTTGCCTGATACTTGTTGAGCCACTAAGTCTGAGTCGCCGAAGCACCTTACCCGGCTCAAGCTCATCTCCTTAGCCATCCGAAGACCATGGAGCAAGGCCTCGTACTCAGCCGCATTGTTAGTACAAGGAAACATCAACCGCAGCACATAATGAAACTTGTCACCTTTAGGGGAAGCCAATACAACTCCAGCCCCCGAGCCCTCCAATTGCCTAGACCCATCATAGTGAATAGTCCAATATGTATTATCCGGCTTTTCTTCAGGCACCTGTAGCTCTGTCCAATCGTTGATGAAATCCACCAGAGCTTGAGATTTAACAGCCGTCCGTGGTACGTATTTCAGACCATGAGGCCCAAGTTCTATAGCCCACTTAGCCACTCTCCTTGTGGCTTCTCTGTTTTGGATGATATCTCCGAGGGGAGCAGAACTAACCACAGTGATGGGGTGACCTTGGAAATAATGCTTAAGCTTCCGGCTTGCCATGAACACACCATAAACAAGCTTCTGCCAATGCGGATACCGCTGTTTGGACTCGATGAGCACTTCACTGATGTAATAAACCGGCCGCTGAACCGGATATTCCTTACCCTCTTCCTTGCGTTCCACCACCACAGCCACACTGACGGCTCGTGTGTTAGCAGCTACATACAGTAGTAAGGGCTCCTTGTCAACCGGAGCAGCGAGGACTGGGGGCTCAGCCAGTTGTCTCTTCAAATCCTCAAGAGCAGTATTAGCAGCATCATTCCAGACAAAGTCATCAGTTTTCTTCATCAACTGGTACAGTGGCATGGCCTTTTCACCCAAACGGCTTATAAACCGGCTCAAAGCAGCGATGCGGCCTGCTAGACGCTGGACGTCGTTGATGCACGCCGGCTTAGCCAGAGTGGTGATTGCCTTTATCTTTTCCGGGTTAGCTTCAATGCCTCTGTTGGAAACCAGGAAACCCAAGAGCTTGCCTGCAGGAACACCAAAAACATACTTGGTCGGGTTAAGCATCATCTTGTAAACCCGGAGATTATCAAAGGTTTCTCTAAGGTCATCTACCAGGGTCTCCTTCTCCCTGGACATAACCACGATATCATCCACATAGGCGTGAACATTGCGCCCAATCTGGTTATGAAGACAATTCTGCACACAACGCTGGTAAGTCGCCTGTGCACTCTTGAGTCCAAAAGGCATAGACACATAACAAAAGGCTCCAAAGGGAGTGATGAACGCCGTCTTCTCTTGTCCTTAACTGCCATTTTAATCTGATGGTATCCAGAATACGCATCCAAGAAACTTAAACGCTCACAACCCGCTGTGGCATCAATGATTTGATCAATACGGGGGAGAGCAAAAGGATCAGCCCGACACGCCTTGTTTAAGTCCGTGTAGTCCACACACATCCGCCAGGTGCCATTCTTCTTGAGCACGAGCACCGGGTTAGCTAACCATTCTGGATGAAAAACTTCGACAATAAACCCGGCCGCCAAGAGCCGGGCCACCTCCTCACCAATGGCTTTCCGCCTCTCCTCATTAAACCGCCGAAGGAATTGCCTGACCGGCTTAAATTTCGGATCAATATTGAGAGTGTGCTCAGCGAGTTCTCTAGGTACACCTGGCATGTCAGAAGGTTTCCATGCAAAAATGTCCCTGTTCTCACGGATGAACTCGATGAGCGCACTTTCCTATTTTGGATCCAGATTGGCACTGATGCTAAACTGCTGAGATGAGTCACCTAGAATGAAATCAACAAGTTTAGTCTCATCAGCCAACTTAAATTTCATTGCCGGCTCATGCTCCATGGTTGGTTTTTTCAGAGATGTCATATCTGTTGGGTCAACATTGTCTTTGTAAAACTTCAACTCCTCTGTTGCACAAACAGATTCTGCATAAGCCGCGTCGGCTTCCTCACACTCCAAGGCTATCTTTCGGCTGGCATGAACCGTAATGGTCCCATTGTGACCCTGCATCTTGAGCTGTAAGTATACGTAACACGGCCGTGCCATGAACTTGGCGTAAGCCGGCCGCCCAAATATGGCATGATACGGACTTCTTATCTTGACCACCTCAAAGGTCAATTTTTCCACCCTGTAGTTGTACTCATCTCCAAAGGCCACTTGCAGTTCGATCTTACCAACTGGGTAAGCCGACTTACCAGGCACCACACCATGGAAAACAGTATTGGACTGGCTGAGGTTCTTATCAATCAACCCCATACGAGGGAAGGTCTCATAATAGAGGATGTTGATGCTGCTGCCTCCATCCATGAGCACCTTAGTGAACTTATATCCTCCCACCTGAGGAGCCACCACCAGGGCCAGGTGACCCGGATTATCAACCCGGGGAGGGTGATCCTCCCTACTCCACACAATAGGCTGCTCTGACCATCTTAAATAGTGTGGAACCGCCGGCTCAACAGCATTCACAGCCCTTTTATGAAGCTTCTGATCTTGCTTACACAGACTGGTGGTAAACACATGATACTGTCCACCGTTGAGCTGCTTTGGATTGGTCTGGTATCCCCCCTGTTGCTGCTGATGACCCTGGCCGGACTGCTGATTAAAGCCCCCTTGAACATTCTGAGGATTGGAATTTGAGCCGCCGCCCGGGCCATGAAAGCCGCCGGCGCCTGAGCCGCCGCCCGAGCCATTGTTGTCATTAAAGGCATTGGAGTTCTTAAAGGCCTTCATGATTGCACAATCTTTCCATAGATGAGTAGCCAGCTTCTCCCTAGAGCCACGCCTTGGACACGGCTCATTGAACAACTGCTCAAGCATTGGGCCTGAACCGCCGGCTTGGGGAGGTGGCCTCCCCTTACGTCACTGGTTGTTACCCTGTGAGCTGGCATTGGCCACAAACTCCACGCTGCCATCAGCTTTACACTTGTTACCTCCTTGGTTTGCCGGGTTATGCTGAGGACCCTTGCCATTGCCGTTCTTTTTTCCCTTCCCTGTCCTTTCATCATCTGAAGCGGGGTCCTTGGTACTATCAGAGTCGGCGTACTTGACGAGAGCCGCCATCAGCGTACCCATATCATTGCAGTCGCGCTTGAGCCGCCCGAGTTTCATCTTCAGGGGCAGGAAACGACAACTCTGCTCCAACATTAAGACTGCAGAGCCGGCATCCATCTTATCAGATGAATGTATTATCTCTTTGACCCGGCGAACCCAATGTGTCGTAGACTCACCCTCCTGCTGTTTACAGTTAGTCAAATCCACAATTGACATAGATTGCCTACAGGTATCTTTGAAGTTTTGAATGAACCGGGCTTTCAGCTCAGCCCAAGACCCGATAGAATTCGGCGGCAGCCCTTTCAACCAAGTACGGGCAGTCCCATCTAACATCATGGTGAAGTACTTGGCCATCGCCGCTTCGCTGACCTCTAGCAATTCCATGGCCATCTCGTAACTCTCGATCCAGGCTCCGGGTTGTAAATCAGCCGTGTAATTAGGCACCTTCCTAGGCCCTTTGAAGTCCTTGGGTAGACGTTCATTGCGGAGAGCTGGCACTAAACAAGGGACACCTCCAGTCCTCGTAGGGATACCCACGTCGACGGAAGCCGCCGGATAAGCCGGGGGTGTCTGGTAAGCCGTCAACTGAGGCACCTGCTCCGCCTCTTGCCGTGCTCTGTTTTGGTCTGCCGCGTGAAAGGCCCCGTTATGAGCCGGGCCGTGGCCAGGTGGCAAGTCACGGCGTCAGACATTACTTGAGCCGGTCGCTGAGACCATGTGTCTGCTATAACTCGGGCTCCGGCCTGGACGCGGGGTTGAATGGATCCTGTCCCGGCTATATGAGTACGCCTCTTGCTGTGCCAGAGCTGTCTGAAGGAGCTCTCTGACCCGGCGGGTTTCAACCGCCGTTGGAGAGTCGCCATCAATTGGGAGAGCCGCCAGCCGTGCCGCCGCGGCGACCATGTTTTCCAACGGGTTGGCATAATGACCCGGTGGTATTGGCACGTACTGAGGCGGGGCAGAGTTCACCCGGGGAGGTCCCATCACTTGGGGCTGAATTGGTGTCCCAGCCCCGGGCACTATGATCTCCGGCGGGTTACTAGATCCTGCACCCGGCGTGTTGAAGAGGTTTCGGGGATCAAAACCGGAGGGAGTCGAGATTGGGCCTTTTGATGCCTCCTTCTCATGACCTCATTGGATGCGTTTTGATCCATCGTGAGCCGGAAGGACTGCGCCTGAATCAACTGAGTCTGGGCGTCGAGAGCCGCCCTCTCCGCAGCCATCCTGATCCCCTCCGCCGTCAGATCCTCCTTGGCCTTTGCTAGATCCAGCTTTAACTGTGCCACCTCCGCGTCATGTTGAACTTGATCCGCCGGAGCCACCGTAGCGGTCAACAGGACCGTCATCTTGTCTGTGAGATCCATCAGCACCTGAGCCGGTGAAGGCACCGGGCTTCCTGACCCGGTGGCGGGGTTTTTAACAGGTTGCGCGCCAGCCATGAAGATTCCAACCCGGCTTGGCGGTTCAAAGGGGTCTGGAATGCTATCGCCATCGGAACAACCCCTGAGCCTGCCATCTTGAAGTTGATACAACGAGTTTGACTCATCCGTAGATGACTCGCCGTCAGAGCCGGCAGCCGTCTCATCACCAGATCCAGATCCTTCAGAGAGTCCTCCATGAACACATCCCACAAAAGCATGCTTCAAGGCAGGTAGAGCCCGGGCGGGTCGTGCGCGCTGAGCCGTCTCGATGAGATCGGCGCAGAGATCCGGCTCAGGGCCCGACTCCCCAATCTTGCCAATGAAGACATGAATTCCGCCGAAGGGGACCCGGTACCCGTACTCAATTGAGCCGGCGTCGGGGCCCCAGTTTGCATCGTCGATGTAGAGCTTGCCGTGACGACTCTTGGTCATCCGGACCACATCGTATCCCTTGAGCCCTTCGAAGCTGCCCTTCAAGAACTCAAATCCACCGTGCGCTGGCCCCACGGTGGGCGCCAACTGTCGTGGAATTGTCACGGCAGATGTCCTCGAGCTAGGACTTAGTCGTGGAGCCATCGCAGCTAGGAAGCTTAAAGGGGTTAAATGGGACAAGGAACACGGGGGTTATACTGGTTCAGCCCCTTACGGTGAAGGTAAAAGCCTACGTCCAGTTGAGGTGGTATTGATTACGGTTTCGATGACCAGGGAGCTTGATCGCTATGCCTGGCTCTCGACGAGATCTTACTTGTCCCTAAACCGCCGCCGGGTCGTCCCTTTATATAGAGAGGTTGTCGCCCAGCGGCTCTCAGAGTCCCGACCGGCTCATAAGAGTGTCCGGCTCGGACTCTCAACTATTCTTGCCTTACACTACAAGTCTTGCCATACGGCGGTTTATCACTACGGGCCTTAAGCCTCCTCCGGGTCTTAAGCCCATTATCTAACCCGCCGTCTTCAAGCTTGGTACTGGGCTTCGCGTGATGACCATTATGAGTAACCCGGCCCCTCCTGGGCGGGTGACTCTAATGGTTATATCCTCAACAAGATGGTTATTCTGGTTTCTCTCAAATACGAGTGTCAAAAGAAGATCAAGAGAAAACCACGTTTAATTTCCCTTTCGATACCTTTGCTTATAGACGGATGCCTTTTGGCTGATGCAATGCACTTGCTACCTTTAAAAGATGTATGACTGCTATATTCTTTGACTTTTGTGAAAAGATTGTTGAGGTTTTCATGGATGATTTCTCCATTTACGGAACTTTTTTGATGATTGCTTAAGCAACCTTGATCGAGTTTTACAGAGATGTGAAGAAACAAGTCTCGTCTTCAATTGGGAGAAGTGCCACTTTATGGTTAATGAAGGTATTGTCTTGGGGCATAAAATTTCTGAAAGAGGTATTGAAGCTGATAAAGCTAAAGTAGATGCTATTGAAAAGATGCCGTGTCCTAAAGATATCAAAGGTATAAGAAGTTTCCTTATTCATGTTGGTTTCTATAGGAGGTTTATTAAAGACTTATCTGAAATTTCTAGGCCTCTCACTAATCTCTTACAAAAAGATGTTCCTTTTGTTTTTGATGATAATTTCGTAGAAGCATTTGAAATACTTAAGAAAGGCTTAATCTCTGCACCTATAGTTCAGCCACCTGATTGGGATTTACCCTTTGAAATTATGTGTGATGCTAGTGATTTTGCTGTTGGTGCTATTCTAGGACAAAGAGTTAATAAGAAATTAAATGTTATTCAGTATGCTAGTAAAACTCTAGACAGTGCCCAGAGAAATTATGCTACTACTAAAAAAGAGTTTTTAGTAGTTGTATTTGCTTGTGATAAGTTTTGACCTTATATTGTTGATTCTAAAGTAATTGTTCACACTGATCATGCTGCTATTAAATATCTTATGGAAAATAAAGATGCTAAACCTAGACTTATTAGATGGGTTCTCTTGCTACAATAATTTGATTTGCATATTATTGATAGAAAGGGAGCTGAGAACCCTGTTGCAGACGACTTGTCTAGGTTAGAAAATGTTCTTGATGACCCACTACCTATTGATGATATCTTTCCTAATGAGAAATTAAATGTCATTAATGCTTCTCGTAATACTCCTTGGTATGCTGATTATGATAATTATATTGTTGCTAAATTTATACCACTAGTTTCACATACCAGCAAAAGAAAAAGTTTTTCTATTATTTAGGACATTACTTTTGGGATGATCCACCCCTTTATAAAAAAGGAGTAGATGGTGTTATTAGACGTTGTGTACCTGAGCATGAACAGAGACAGATCCTACGCAAGTGCCACTCCGAGTCTTACGAAGGACACCATGCTGGAGACAGAACTGCACACAAGGTATTGCAATCAGGTTTCTATTGGCCCACTCTCTTTAAGGATGCTCGTAAGTTTTTCTTGTCATGTGATGAATGTCAAAGAATTGGTAATATTAGTAGATGTCAGGAAATGCCTATGAATTATTCACTTGTTATTGAACCATTTGATGTTTGGGGCTTTGATTATGTGGGACCTTTTCCTTCCTCTAATGGGTATACACATATTCTAGTTGTCGTTGATTACGTTACTAAGTGGGTAGAAGCTATTCCAACCAGTAGTGCTGATCATAACACTTCTATTAAGATTCTTAAAGAAGTTATTTTTCCGAGGTTTGGAGTCCCTAGATATATAATGACTGATGGTGGTTCACATTTTATTCATGGTGCTTTCCGTAAAATGCTTGCTAAGTATGATGTTAACCATAGAATTGCATCTCCATATCATCCTCAGTCAAGTGGTCAGTAGAATTGAGCAATAGGGAGATTAAATTAATTTTGCAAAAGACTGTTAATATATCTAGGAAGAATTAGTCTAAGAAACTTGATGGTGCATTGTGGGCTTATAGAACTGCTTATAAGAATCCTATGGGTATGTGTCCATATAAAATGGTTTATGGAAAATCATGTCATTTACCTCTTGAACTAGAACATAAGGCATATTGGGCTATTAAAGAGCTCAACTATGATTTCAAACTTGCCGGTGAGAGAAGAGGTTATTTGACATTAGCTCACTTGATGAATGGAGAACCCAAGCCTATGAGAATGCCAAGTTGTTTAAAGAAAAAGTTAAAAGATGGCATGACAAAACGATACAAAAGTGTGAGTTTAATGCAGGTGATCATGGTTTGCTATACAACTCTCGTTTAAGAGTTTTTGCAGGAAAGCTTCTCTCTAAATGCGAAGGCCCCTACATCATCGAGGAGGTCTATCGTTCCGGGGCCATAAAAATCAATAACGCCGAAGGCACAAATCCGAAGGTGGTAAACGGTCAAAGAATCAAACATTACATCTTAGGTACTCCCATAAATGTTGAGACCAATATAATTGATACCGTAACACCAGAGGAGTACATATGAGACACTTTCCAGAACGCTTCAGACTCCGAAAAGGGAATAGGTACGTGGTACGGTAAGTAAACCGACTCCAAAATGTTTCCAATGGTAAATTTTCTCCGTTTTGGAATATTTAAATAATTAGGAAAATTAAAAGTAGTCTGAAAGAGACACGAGGCATCCACAAGGGTGGGAGGCACGCCCTACCCCCCTGGGCACGCCCCGACCTTGTGGTCACCTCGTGTGCCCTCCGGACTCCGTTTTCTTGCAGAATACTTCTTTTGGTCGGTAAAAATTCATTATATAATCTCCCGAAGGTTTTGACCACAGTACCACGACAAAGTATTTTGCTTTCATTTTGAGTTGTTTCTGCAGCAGATTTGGAGCAAGATGTCGTCCCAAGATTCGGAGGGACAGAGCTACGTGGCTGACTATATCACAAACCCAAACGCATATGGGGATGTGGAACATTATGGTTGGACCATGGAGGAAGAAGAAGACTATGGACCAAAGGGGAAGGAGGAGACGAGCTCCGATGAAGAGGACGATCTACTACCCCAACCTGGCGATATGCATGTGGAGTTCAAGAAGTCAATCCTCCCTAAGGTCCAATCTATCCCACCACGTTTTTCTCAGGACAGCAAGTCAGCATTATGCAAAAAGATAATGAAACTCGAGCTCGAGAACGAAGAATTGAGGGAGGAAAACTTTAGCCTCATACGCAAGCTAGAGAAGAAGAGTCCAACAACTCCATCATCACCAACTCCGAAGAAAGAGGCATAAATACATGGGTATGGGCACTCCCCTTGGCAACTGCGAAGCTTGGGGGACTTGCCCCGGTATCGTATCACCATCAAACCTTTATCTTTATCGTTTTTCTTAGTTCGATCCTTTTGGTTATATCTTGATCTCATAGAATAAAGTTTTTAGTATGATCTAGCTTTGAGTTTTGCTTCGATCTTTATCTATGTAATCGAGTCCTTGAGATATATAATAAATAGTAGTTTTGAGTTTAGGGTTTTGCTTTCAAAAGAAAGAAAAAAAGAAATAAAAAGGTCATATATTGATCTTATGGAGAGTAATGACTTCACATATAGAGAGTATGATGAATAAAAGTTGTTGAGAGTTGACAAACATAGTTTTGGTCATTGTTGCAATTAATAGGAAGTAATAAAGAAAGAGAGGCCTCACATATAAATATACTATCTTGGATATCTTTTGTAATTGTGAGCACTCATTAAAATATGATATGCTAAATAGTTGATGTTGGACAAGGAAGACAATATAATAGGTTATGTTTTCTTATATCTAAGTAGAAGTTATATTTTCATGGATCATCCAACATGTTGAGCTTGCCTTTCCCTCTCATGCTAGCCAAGTTTTTTGCACCAAGTAGAGATACTACTTGTGCTTCCAAATATCCCTAAACCCAGTTTTGCCATGAGAGTCCACGTACCTACCTATGGATTGAGTAAGATCCTTCAAGTAAGTTGTCATTGATGCAAGCAATAAAAATGCTCTTTAAATATGCATGAACTATTAGTGTGAAGAAAATAAGCTTTATTCGAACTTGTGATATGGAAGAAATAAAAGCAATGAACTTCATAATAAAGGTCCTTATCACAAGCAGCAATATAAAGTGATGTTCTTTTGCATTAAGCTTTTGTGCATCCAACCATAAAAGCGCATGACAACCTCTGCTTCCCTCTACGAAGGGCCTATCTTTTACTTTTATCTCCTACCCTTATACAAGAGTCATTGTGATCATCACCTTTCCTTTTACACTTTTTCCTTTGGCAAGCTGGATGTAGGTTTTCATAAAGTGTTGGTGAGATCCGGATATATATATCCACTCGGATGTAGGTTTTCATAAAGTATTATTGTTGACATTACCCTTGAGGTAAAAGGTTGGGAGGCGAAACTATAAGCCCCTATCTTTCTCTGTGTCCGATTAAAACTTTGTACCCATAAGTATCGCATGAGTGTTAGTAATTATAAGAGATTAAATGATAGTTGAGTATGTGGACTTGCTGAAAAGCTCTTATATTGGCTCTTTGCGATGTTATGATAAATTGCAATTGCCTCAATGTCTGCGACCATAGTTTGTTAGTTTTCAATGAAGTTTTAGATTTATACTCTATCTTGTGCACAAATTGTTACTTTAACATAAGAAATTATATGACAATATATAGTGCTGTCCAAAAGATAATCATGATGCCCTCATGTCTGTATTTTATTTTTATCGACACCTCTATCTCTAAACATGTGGACATATTTATCGATATCGGCTTTTCGCTTGAGGAGAAGTGAGGTCTAAGCTTGGGGGAGTTGATACGTCCATTTTGCATCATGCTTTTATGTTGATATTTATTGCATTATGGGCTGTTATTACACTTTATATCACAATACTTATGCCTTTTCTCTCTTGTTTTATAAGGTTTGCATGAGGAGGGAGAATGTTGGCAACTGGAATTCTAGACTGGAAGAGGAGCAAATATTAGAGACCTATTCTGCACAACTCCAAATGTCCAGAAACTTCACGGAGCATGTTTTTGGAATATATAAAAATATTGGGCGAAGAAAGTACAAGAGGGGGGCCACCAGCCAGCCACAAGGGTGGCAGGCGCGTCCTCCCCCCTAGGCGCCCCCCGACCTTGTGGGCCCCCTGGTAGGCCCCGGTTCCCATCTTTGGCTATATGGTATCTTTTACCCTGGAAAAAGAGTTAGAAGGAAGCTTTCGGGACGAAGCGCCGCCGTCTCAAGGCGGAACCTGGGCAGAACCAATCTAGGGCTCCGGCGGAGATGTTCTGCCTGGGAAACATCCCTCCCAGAGGGGGAAATCATCACCATCGATCCTCTCATCGAGGGAGGGTTAATCTCCATCAACATCTTCACTAGCACCATCTCCTCTCAAACCCTAGTTCATCTCTTGTATTCGATCTTGGTTCGAAAGACTCAGATTGGTACATGTGGGTTGCTAGTAGTGTTGATTACTCCTTCTAATTAATAATCCTATGATTATGATTATGAATATGCTTTGTGAATAGTTACGTTTGTTCCTGAGGACATCAAAGAAGTCTTGTTATAAGTAATCATGTGAATTTGGTATTCGTTCAATATTTTGATGACATGTGTGTTGTCTTTCCTCTAGTGGTGTTACGTGAACATTGACTACATGAAACTTCACCATTATTTGGGCCTAGGGGAAGGCATTGGAAATAATAAGTAGATGATGGGTTGCTAGAGTGACAGAAGCATAAACCCTAGTTTATGCGTTGCTTCGTATGGGGCTGATTTGGATCCATATGTTTCATGCTATGGTTACGTTTACCTTAATTCTTCTTTCATAGTTGCGGATGCTTGCGAGAGGGATTAATCATAAGTGGGAGGCCTTTCCAAGGAAGGGCAGCACCCAAGCACCGGTCCACCCACATATCAAATTATCAAAGTAAGAACGCGAATCATATGAGCATGATGAAAACTAACTTGACAAGAATTCCTAATAAGTAGATGATGGGTTGCTAGAGTGACAGAAGCTTAAACCCTAGTTTATGCATTGCTTCATATGGGGCTGATTTGGATCCATATGTTACATGCTATGGTTAGGTTTACCTTAATTCTTCTTTCGTAGTTGCAGATGCTTGCGAGAGGGATTAGTCATAAGTGGGAGGCCTTTCCATGGAAGGGCAGCACTCAAGCACCGGTCCACCCACATAACAAATTATCAAAGTAACGAACGCGAATCATATGAGCATGATGAAAACTAACTTGACAAGAATTCCCATGTGTCCTCGGGAGCGCTTTGCTTTATATAAGAGTTCATCCAGGCTTGTCCTCTGCTACAAAAAGGATTGCGCCACCTTGCTGCACCATGTTTACTTTTATTACATGTTACCTGTTACGATTTATCTTATCACAAAACTACCTGTTACCGATAATTTCAGTGCTTGCAGAGAATACCTTGCTGAAAACCACTTGTCATTTCCTTCTGCTCCTCATTGGGTTTGACACTCTTAATTATCGAAAGGACTATGATAGATCCCCTATGCTTGTGGGTCATCAGGCCTCCGCATGGCTTCCCGATCCCTATGTACACCCGCGTGCAGAGCCCTGGGCAGGGTGGTAGTGCCCAACACCATGCGGTCCAGGGTCACGGAGGACAGGCCGTGGCTGCACAGCCAGCCGGCCCGCGAACTCACGCCGAAGGCACATATCGCGAGTTCGTGGTGTGGGCGGCAATGTGGCGGCGCACGTGGATCCGGCTCCCGAGGTTCTTCGCCAAGGAGATGCCATCGAGGGGCCCTGCTGAGCTGTGTCTGCACCACGCCGGGTGCTGCAGCCAAGCTACTGAGGCAGAGGTCGAGGTCGTCCCCCCGGGGGACATCTTCATGACTCGAGGATGGGGTGAGATCACCCACGCCTGCTGGCAGGAAGGGGCTCTCGCCATCCACTTCGAGTACGACGGAGCCTCCATGCTTTTCTTCAAAGTCTTCAGCAAAGATGGCCGGCGCTTGGAGTGCTGCTCTGGAAGAGGTGGTCCTTGCGGCGCGGCCATGGGCGCTGAACTTGCCCTTGGCCTTGCCAGCAGCTCCTCTGGCAACAGTAGCGACTCCTTAGAATCCAGCGATTCTCCGGAGTCCAGCAACGACGAAAGCTATGAGCCGTCGAGCTCCCGGCGCGCCGGGAGCACAGTAGCGGCGTCCGCCCGGCATTGTCGGTGACGCCCTGTGGCCGGGTTTCTTCCAGGTCCTCTTCTTTTGTTTTCCCTGCACGGAATTGTGACGGGCCCCATGTGGGCATGTAAGAAACTATAATGCTTTTGCTTTAACGTTGTTATTCCCAGTCCGGCGTTGTGATTGCGTATCTCGCTTCGGCATGGTGCTCCTTTTCATTCTCGCGGTAGCTTAGTGCTCTACGCCGACAGGATCTAGTCCCCAGGCAAGCTTCAGCCATCGCTGGTATGCCAGGTCGCGATGCTGTGATAAAGGCCAGGATGTGAGCGGCGCGAGGTCTGGTAAGAACCCCTGAGGCGCGATGCTCAGGAGGTCCCCTTTAGCATGCAAGCAGCTCCCTGAAGGCCGAAAAGGGAGGTGGCGATGCCAGAGCGATGTTGCGAGAGTCGAAATACTGGGTCATGAGGTTCACACTGATATGTATGGGGTGACTTATCTTGGCGAGTTTCCAGTGATTACCTTGCGCGACGCCAGACCGTGCCCGGGTGACGGTGCTTCTAGGTGAAGCTCACACCGATTCCCCCTTTTCTTGCTCATCTAGATGCTCTACGTCCTCGGGTCCCGGCCCCCGAGCGAGGCTCAACCGCCGCTGGTATGCTAGGTCGCGATGCTGTGGTCAAGGCTAGGGGGGAGGGCTCGAGAGACAGTAGAAGATCTTGAGGCACGATGCTCAGGAGCCCCCCTTTAACATGCAAGTGAATTGCATAAGAAAGGAGTGGCTCGTGAGGTCGCCCGTAGTCTGGCTCTGAAGGATCCAGCGAGTTAGTCGGGGAGAGAGATGATTATGCATGGCCGCGCTTGCTATACCAGCGTTGATCTTTCCGCAAGAAGGTGAAGGCAGTGAGGACCTGGTGAGGTGACGTGCGCGGGGCAGGCCGCGAGTCGGAGCTCGACCTCTCAGGTTTATCGACGCTGCAGGGACAGACCTGAGCACAGGCATCGTGCCAACGGCCCCCATGGCGGGATGAGCAAACGGTGGGTTAGCAACACGCGGAGGTCGCGAAGGGCACCGAAGCACCGGACAAAAGGATAATAATCATAAGGCAGCTCATGGAAGAGGTAAGGTCAGTTCTGATGGATGCAAAGAACGATACATGCCATAGGGACGGACCCACACGGCTTGGGGATAATGCCGCCCGAGGGGCGCCCCAACTAAACAAACCAAAAAGTGTCAGCTGGCATCGTTGCTGAAGAAGTGTTGAAGTAGCTGAAGACGCGTGCTGCAGAAGTCGTTCCTCATGAGTCGCCCATGTCCTGAACCTCGCGAGGCTCTGGAGGCCCGGGGGGCTCGCGAGGATCCATCGCCACCTCCGATAGGATCGCCTATTGCCTGGTCTCATGAGCCGCCAGGACGCCCCGCATGTGGCGCTGGTGCGTGGGAGCCCTGTTCAGCAAACCGAATGGCATGCGAACGTAGTTGTGAGGGGTGCCCTCACACCGGCCAACGTGGGACGGCCAGAAGAGCTCCTAAGACGCGGCTCTATTGAGCCCTGGGATGTTTGTCGGCGTCCTGGGAACGGGGTACCCAGACTTGCCTGCCTGCGGCCCGGGGCGTGGCTCCACCAACGGCCTGGTATGACCCATCTTCATCAGCAATCACTCAAGACCCTCGCGAGGGGCCAAGCCTCGCGAGGCGAACGACACCAAGACCTCCCCTGGGGCGGCCTCGCTAGGCTGGCTCCCGAGGAGCGGAGATATCAAGGCAAGAGGCACCTCGCGAGGTGCTCGTGACATGAGCTGTGACGACCAAGGCCAGGTGGGCGCCGGTGGGAGTGGAGTGCCAGTTTCCTTGTTGGTGCTAAAGGGGCAAGCGCAGGCGAGGAGTCCCGAGGCATCAGGCAAAGGTTTCCATATCGGTGCAACAAGACCAAGACCAGCAGGACGGCATGACGAAGGTCACCATAGAGCCCACAACGGCGTCGCCACCAAAGGCTTTGGCAGGCGAAGACCACCTTTTGTCAGGATAGCTTGTACTAGTTGTCTCCCTTCAAAATTGGACTTTGTGGGATCCCTTCCCACCTAACATTAGGGAAGAGGACCCGGGCCTCTATAAATAGGACTAGCCACCACCATCGGAGGGGGATGATCTCATCTTGGATCGGATCCATTCCAGCAAGGCCACCTCACCAGCTCATCGAGCTCTAGAACACCTCTCCTCGGGAGGTTGTTCATCCCTTGTACATGTTCATCCTCAGCCTACGAGGCAATCCACCACACGACACTGGAGTAGGGTATTACACCACAACGGTGGCCCGAACCAGTATAAACTCTCGTGTCTCTTGTTCCTTTGGTTCGGCGAGCTAGGCCTTGAGATTGGTGCGAGAGCGAGCTAGAGAGGGAGAGAGATCTTCGTGCGCACCCCAGTGTTTGAACCTTAAGGGTTTGCCAGAACCCGTATTCCGACAATTTTGACGCAGGCGCGTAGCTCGCAGCCCTCACAGGGGAGGGAGCTGCACCGGGCAGTGAAGGGCGACGCTCGCCTCGGATGACTCTTGCCTCCCGTAGCTCCTTGATTGCCTTGGTGATGAACTCCTGAGCGCCTGGCGCCTCGCGCCCTGCGCTCTGCTCGCGGAAGCGTGCGTTGAAGCACGCCTCCACATGGTGCCCGAGCGCCTCCCTCGTGAAGCTGGCCAGGTCGGAGGCCCTCCAGAGGAGAGCCCCTGGGCCCAGCCAGAGAGGGGCGCCGGGCGCGCCTTACTATGCGAGAGGGGAGGGCGCCCCGTCAGTGGGCGCAGGTCCTGAGGCAGGGCCACCGGCCACCCATCCTCCCGAGGTCCGAGTCGGAGCAACTGCTTCTTCTTATTGGGGACAGCCTCAGGAGGGTAGACAGCACCCTCGCCATCTGGATTCTCGACCGCCGCAGCGCGGTAGTTGCGCTCGAGGGAGCACACTGCATCCTTTTCGTCGCAGGCGACCGTGATGATGCCGCAGCTTCCTCGCATCTCGAGGACATTGTGGCCATGGTGAGTCACAGCCATGAACTTGGCCAGGGCCGAATACCCGAGGATGGCATTGTACGGGAGGCGAATGTGGGCGATGTCGAAGTCGACGAGCTCAGTGCGGTAGTTGTCTGATGTCTGCTAGAACTACGTCGGTATTTCCCCAAAGAGGAAGGGATGATGCAGCACAACAATGGTAGGTATTTCCCTCAGTGATGAGACCAAGGTTATCGAAATAGTAGGAGAACCAAGCAACACTGCGTAAACAGCACCTGCACACAAATAACAAATACTCGCAACCCGACGTGTTAAAGGGGTTGTCAATCCCTTTCGGGTAACGGCACCGGAAATTGGCAAAAGGATCGGGTAAAGTTGTAATAGATTGGATAAATAGATCGCAAATAAAATAAAGTGCAGTAAGGTATTTTTGGATTTTTGGTCGAATAGACCTGAAAATAAAAGAAAATAAAATAGATCGCAAAGGCAAATATAATAAAGAAGAGACCCGGGGGCCATAGGTTTCACTAGTGGCTTCTCTCGAGAAAAAGAGCAAACGGTGGGTAAACGAATTACTTGTGGGCAATTGACAGAACTTCAAATAATCATGACGATATCCAGGCAATGATCATTATATAGGCATCACATCCAAGATTAGTAGACTGACTCCTACCTGCATCTACTACTATTACTCCACACACCGACCGCTATCCAGCATGCATCTAGTATATTAAATTCATAGAGAAATGGAGTAATCTAATAAGAACAATGACATGATGTAGACAAGATCTATTTATGTAGAAGTAGACCCTATCTTGTTGTCCTTAATAGCAACGATACATACGTGTCGGTTCCCCTTCTGTCACTGGGACCAAGCACCGTAAGATCAAACCCATCACAAAGCACCTCTTCTCATTGCAAGATAAGATATCAAGTTGGCCAAACAAAACCCAAATATAGGAGGAGAAATACGAGGCTATAAGCAATCATGCATATAAGAGATCAAAGAAGACTCAAATACCTTTCATGGATAAAAGATAGATCTGATCATAAACTCAAAGTTCATTGAATCCCAACAAACACACCGCAAAAAGAGTTGCATCATATGGATCTCCAAGAGACCATTGTATTGAGAATCAGAAGAGAGAGAGGAGCCATCTAGCTACTAACTGCGGACACGTAGGTCTACAAAGAACTACTCACGCATCATCGGAGAGGCACCAATGGGCATGATGAACCCCTCCGTGATGGTGTGTAGATTCGATATGTGGTTTCTAGAACTTGCGGCGGCTGGAATTGATTTTCGTCGACTCCCCTAGGGTTTCTGGAATATTGGGGTATTTATAGATCAAAGAGGCGGTGTAGGAGGCCACCGAGGTGGGCACAACCCACCTGGGCGTGCCTGGGCCTCCAGGCGCACACTGGTGAGTGCCCCTCGGGGCACCCCGGCCCAAGTGCTTCTCCGGCCCACTGGATGTCTTCTAGTCCAAAAATATCCACAAAATGTTTCGCTGTGTTTGGACTCCATTTGGTATTGATTTCCTGCGATGTGAAAAACATGCAGAGAACAACAACTGGCACTGGGCACTATGTCAATAGGTTAGTGCCAAAAAATGATATAAAATTACTATAAAATGATTGTAAAACATCCAATAATGATAATATAACAGCATGGAACAATAAAAAATTATAGGTACGTTGGAGACGTATCAGCATCCCCAAGCTTAATTCGTGCTCATCCTCGAGTAGGTAAATGATAAAAATATAATTTTTGATGTGGAATGTTGCCTAACATGTTCATCACATATTCTTTTCTTTATAGCATGGACATTTGGACTTTTATATGGTTCAAAGCAATAGTCTAGTTTTGACATGATAACTTAAATACTCAAGCATATCAACAAGCAACCATATCTTTCAAAATATTAATGCTAAAATAAGTTATCCCTGGCCCATTATGCTCAACCATTGATCCATTCATGAAACACACTTGCATATTAGCTACACCCAATGCTCAAGTACGATCATAGTGCCCCTTAGTTGGTGCTTTATAAGAGAAGATGGAGACTCAAATTAAAAATAAAAATTGCTTAAAGTAAAAGAAAGGCCCTTTGCGGAGGGAAGTAGGGATTTGTAGAGGTGCCAGAGCTCAAAGCGAAAAACATACAGATAAGAACATTTTGGGAGGTATGCTTTTCCCACCAACGAAAAGGACTTAGAGTTCCCCACACTTTCCATGCTAGATATATCAAAGGACGTTCCCAAACAGAAAATAAAGTTTATTCCTTTTTCCACCATACTTTCACTTTCCATGGCTAACCGTATCCACTTCCATACCAACACTTTCCAAGGAATTTATTATTTGACAACATAAAGTAAATTCTTTTTCATTTCGGCTCTGGACATCCCTAATACCTTTGCCTTACTCTCGTGCAATGAGATGTGAATAAACACTCATCGTGAGAATAACACATCTAGCATGGAAAATATCGGCCACCCCTCACCGCCTCGCGAGCAGTACGAGCACACAAAAGAGAAATTTATTTTGAAAACTAGAGATGGCACATACAAATTTGCTTAGAAATGCAAAAGAATACCGCATATAGGTAGATATGGTGGACTCATGCGGCAAAACTGGTTTAAAGGGTTTTGGATGGACAAGTAGAGATCATACTTAGTGTAAAGTGAAGGCTAGCAAAAGATTGAGAAGCGACCAACCAATAGACGAAAAATCTCATAAGTGTGCATTAAACATAATTAATACTGAATAATGCACCACAAGTAGGATATAATTTCATTGCATAACTATTGACTTTCATGCTTGCATAGGGAATCACAAACCTTAACACCATTATTCTTACTAAAGCACAATTACACATCAACATGGCTCACATTTCACATCATCATATCTCAAAACTATTACAAGGAATCAAGTTCATTTTGCCAATGATCTTCATGAAAGTTTTTATTATATCCTTCTTGGAAATCTATCACTTTGGGACTAATTTTCGTCTGTTGCTTTTGATAAGCTCAAACAAATGTAAGTGAAGATGATGAGCATAATATTTCTTTCTCTCAAATTAATTTAAGTGAAACAAGAGAGAATTTCTACAAAAATTTACTAACTCTCAAATAAATCTAAGTGGAGCATGAGAGCTTTTCTTCAAAAATACTAAAGCACACCATGCTCATAAAGATATAAGTGAAGCACTAGAGCAATTCCATAGCTCATAAAGATTTAAGTGAACCATAGAGAGCAATTCTAAGAAGTCATCGCATAATTTTGGCTCTCTCAAATAAGTGTGTCCAGCAAGGATTCATGACTCAAAACAAAAAAACAAGCAAAGACTCATATCATACAAGACGGTCCAAGGAAAACTCATAGTATGAATAAAAATATAATTCCAAGTAAAGTATAGATGGTCGTTAGAAGAAAGAGGGGATGCCACTCGGGCATTCCCAAGCTTAGTTGCTTGCTTCTCTTTGGATAATAGCTTGGGATGCCATGGGCATCCCCAAGCTTAGGCTCTTGTTACTCCTGATTCCTTCATCCATCAAAACATGACCAAAAACTTGAAAACTTCAATCACACAAAACTCAACAAAACCTTCGTGAGATCCGTTAGTATAAGAAAGCAAATCACTACTATAAGTACTGTAGCAAACCAATTCATATTTTATTTTTGCATTATATCTACTGTATTCCAACTTTTCCATGGCAAAAACTCTTCAAAGAAAACCATAGAATCATCAAAACAAGCACACAACGCAAAGAAAACGGAATCTGTCAAAAACAGAAAAGTCTGTAGCAATCTGGATATTTCAAATATTTCTGTAACTCCAACAATTCTAAAAAATTAGGACCGCGTGAGCAATTTGTATATTAATCTGCTGCAAAAGGAATGGGTATTTTATCACGCTTCTGTGATTTTTAATAATTCTGTGGCTGGCATGCAAAGTTTCTGTTTTTCAGCAAGATCAAATCTACTATCATCCAACATAGTCCTAAAGGCTTTGCTTGGCACAAACACTAAATAAAACACAAAAAACACAATCATAACAGTAGCATAATTGTGCAAACACTCAAGAACAGAAGGCAAAAGGCAAAAATAAATTTTATTCATTGGGTTGCCTCCCAACAAGCGCTATCGTTTTAGGCCCTTAGCTAGGCATAAAGCAAGAATCGGAGTATTGTCATCTTTGTTTTCCAACTCTTCAATCAAGCTCTTAGAAATTTTCAAAGATTTAGCATATCAATTTTCAATGACAATACTCCTAGGAACAAGTTTAAAGAATTCAGTTTTACCCAAAGGATTTCTTATCACTTCAACAAAATCCGGGTGAATACTAATCATCTTAAGATCTTCTTTACCGTTATTACTAGAAGTTGCACCCTTGTTCTTGGTAACTTGAGTAACCTTGCCTATCTTTACAGGAGTTTTTTTGATAGTTTTAGCGGAAGCAAAAGTCGTGCTTAAATTACTAAAGATTTCATCCAGTTTATCAATCCGAGACGGGCTTTCTTCAATTCTTTCACGAATTACGGTCCCCTTTTCTTTTAACAACTTAAAAACTCCTCCCGCTTTTGACCTAATTTTAGTAGCAAAATTATGCATCTTTTTATCCAATTTTTCAATATGATCTTCGGTAAGCATTTTCTTTTCAATATCATCTAGTCTTTCCATGACATGCTCAAGAGTCAAAGTTGTTTCATTAATCATAATAGGTGGTGAGCCCACTAAATTTCCCATAGCATTAAAAGCATCAAGAGAGGGACACATCAAGAAATTCCCACCGGTAATCATATCAAGGACGAATCTATACTAAGTAGTGATGCCCACATAAAAACAGCAAAGAAGAACAACGGTAGATTGCTTACGGATAGATCTATTATGAGCATTGCAAATCCTATACCAAGCTTCTTTTAAATTCTCCCCTCCCCATTGTTTGAAATTAAGAACTTTGTTCTCAGGGGTATACGCAATAGAGGAAGAACTATCCATAACGATAAAAACAAAGTTGCGCAGAAAACAGATCTAACGACAAAACGGCGAACGAAAAAGAGGGCGAATAAAACGACAAATTTTTGTGAAGTGGGGGAGAGGAAAACGAGAGGCAAATGGAAAATAATGTAAATTGTGAGGAGATGAGATTTGTGATTATGAACCTGGTAGATGTTGATGTTGTCCCCCCGGCAACGGCGCCAGAAATTCCTTTTGATGTCTGCTAGAACTAGGTCGGTATTTCCCCAAAGAGGAAGGGATGATGCAGCACAACGACGGTAGGTATTTCCCTCGGTGATGAGACCAAGGTTATTGAACCAGTAGGGGAACCAAGCAACACTACGTAAACAACACCTGCACACAAATAACAAATACTCGCAACCCGACGTGTTAAAGGGGTTGTCAATCCCTTTCGGGTAATGGCGCCAGAAATTGGCAAAAGGACGGGGTAAAGTTGTAATAGATTGGATAAATAGATCGCAAATAAAATAAAGTGCAGCAAGGTAATTTTATATTTTTGTTTAAATAGATCTGAAAATAAAAGCAAATAAAAATAGATCACAAAGGCAAATATAATAAAGAAGAGACCCAGGGAATTTCACTAGTGGCTTCTCTCGAGAAAAATAGCAAACAGTGGGTAAACGAATTACTGTTGGGCAATTGATAGAACTTCGAATAATCATGACGATATCCAGGCAATGATTATTATATAGGCATCACGTCCAAGATTAGTAGACCGACTCCTGCCTGGATCTACTACTATTACTCCTCACATTGACCGCTATCCAGCATGCATCTAGTGTATTAAGTTCATAGAGAAACAGAGTAATGGAATAAGAACGATGACATGATGTAGACAAGATCTATTTATGTAGAAATAGACCCCATCTTGTTATCCTTAATAGCAACGATACATACGTGTCGGTTCCCCTTCTGTTGATCAAGCACCATAAGATAGAACCCATCACAAAGCACCTCTTCCCATTGTAAGATAAATATATCAAGTTGGCCAGACAAAAACCAAATATCGAAGAAGAAATACGAGGCTATAAGCAATCATGCATATAAGAGATCAAAGAAGACTCAAATAACTTTCATGGATAAAAAGATAAATCTGATCATATACTCAAAGTTCATCGGATCCCAACAAACACACCACAAAAAGAGTAACATCATATGGATCTCCAAGAGACCATTGTATTGAGAATCAAAAGAGGGAGAGAGAGAGGAAGCCATCTAGCTACTAACTACGGACCCGTAGATCTACAAAGAACTACTCACGCATCATCAGAGAGGCACCAATGGGCATGATGAACCCCTCCGTGATGATGTCTAGATTGGATATGTGGTTTCTGGAACTTGCGGCAGCTGGAATTGATTTTCGTCGACTCCCCTAGGGTTTCTGGAATATTGGGGTATTTATAGAGCAAAGAGGCGGTGTGGGAGGCCACCGAGGTGGGCACAACCCACCTGGGTGTGCCCGGGCCTCCAAGTGCGCCTTGGTTGGTTGTGCTCCCCTCGGGGTACCCCCCATGTGCTTCTCCGGCCCATCGGATGTCTTCTGGTCCAAAAAAATCCACAAAAAGTTTTGTTGCGTTTGGACTCCGTTTGGTATTGATTTCCTGCGATGTAAAAAACATGCAGAAAATAGCAACTGGCACTGGGCACTATGTCAATAGGTTAGTACCAAAAAATGATATTGTACCATCCCTAACCTTGCTATGCACATGGACTAGCTTGGTTGTTGCATCATGTATAAATTTCTTTTACACTTGAAATGGGGATGCAATAAACCCCTTCTACCCCCTAACTCAACTAGGATTTACTAAAATATTTATCAATGAACCTGAAATGCCCATCATAAATGTTCATCATTTTTGAATTGGTCCAGAACCTCTGCCAAAAATGGTGCACACTTCTCTAGGAAACTATGGATTCTTGAATTAATTCATAAGTATTTGAATTTGGACATTTAAAATCCTATAAATATTTTTAAATGTCCAAATAATCTTGAAAGTATTTTTGGGCTGTTGGAATTAATTTCAGAAGTGCCCATGAATATTTTCAGCATTTAATAAACTGGTTTAGTATTTCTACTAAATCAAAACAAACAGCACAAAAATAGAAAAAAAGAAAACAGAAAAAGAGAGAGAGAGAGAAGGGCCAGAGGCCACTCACCTGCACTGGGCCGGCCCACCTGGCCTGGTGCCAGTCACCCCCTACCTCTGCCAGTAGGAGGAGGAGGGAAAGCGCATGGCGCGCGGGCGCCACGCCACCAGGCTTCCTGCCTGCGTCGCCTGGCCACCGCGATGCCTTGCGTCCCCTCCTCGGCGCCGCCTCGACCCCCTGGACACCACTCTCCCCTCCTCTTCTATCTCCCTCGTCCTCTCCCGCTATGGCCGACGTGCCCGTAAGCCGCCGCCGCTCATCGTTACCGTAGCCACTGCCTCCCCCTCACTTCTCCGACCGGACCACGAGCTTCGCCATCAACCTCGATGCCGTCTCCGTCGATACACGCGACTCAAAGACCATCGGAGCGTCGTCCCAGACTTCTTCTTCACCGTCGGCCGCCGCGGATCTCCACCGTCGACTTGCCGCCGTCTGAGCTTCCCCGAGCACGCAGGCCATCCCTACGGCACCGCTGTGAGCCCCCGAGCGTTTTCCCCCTCTCCCCGAGGTCAACCTCTTCCTCTAGCCAGCCTAGCCACCAGAGCTGCGAGCTTTGTGCCGCCGACCGTGGCGCCGCCGTGGCCAGAGCCCGAACCAGCCGCTCCCGCACGCGTCATCGGTCTCCTCTCATCCCCAGGAGCCCGTAGCTACCACAAGCTCCTCCCCACGTGCCCTACAGCCACCCGCCCGAGCTCGTCGAACTCCGGCCACCGCCTGGCTCGACGCCGGCATCATTTCCGGCCACCCCAGCACACCCCGCCTGCACCGTTCGACGCGCAAGATCATCAGCAACACGTAGATGCCCTCGGCCACCCTTTTGGTCACCGGTGCGCGAAAACCGCAGCTCCCCGCCGCGTTTGACCTCGCCGGCGGCAAACTTCCGGTGGGTTTAACCCACTTTGACCCAGGTTGGACCCCACCTGAGTCCATGACATGTGGGGCCGGCCCTTGACTGAAATTAGTTTAGGTTTTAATTAGTATTAATTACCACTGTTAGGGGTTAATCACCTCGCTAACTGAACTCTGTCTCACTGACGTGGGGGCCCCATGCCTTAAGTAATCTAGTTTAGGATTGAGTTTAGTGTTAACTAACTCTGTTAACTAATCTAGACACTGACGTGCGGGTCCCACTGGTCAGGTTTGACATGGATCGCGCATGTTGACTTGCTGACCTCACACCGGCGTCATGCTGACGCAGCAATGCTTTTCTGGGATTTTAAATAAATGAGTTACTGATTTATTTATTTCAGAAAATGTTTAAAACTTCTAAAAATCATAGGAAATAATCTATAGCTCAGAATGAAATAAATTATATATGAAAAATTATTAGAAAAATCCAGTCTATCCATCTGTACCATTTTCATGCATGTTTGAGCAACTTATGCCTGCTGATCAGGTCAAATCAATTAAATGGCATTTGAGTAATCACATATGGAGTTTGAATTTGAATCTTGTATTCAAACCAACTTAATTTAAATCGCTGTTAGTTGCATTAGCTCAAACCATAGCATATTGCCATGTCATGATCATGCATTATATTATTGCATTGCATTGATTGTGTTTCCTCTCCGTTGCCGGTAATTGTTCCCCCTGAGTAGACGTGGTTCCGACAATGAGATCGATGACACCGATGAAGAGCTATACTATCTTCAGAAGTGCTAGGCAAGCAGAACCCCCTTGTTCATTTTGATACAATCCCACTCTCTCGCTCCTTCTCACTTTTACTGCATTAGGACAACAATGATTCAACTGTTACATGCTGCGTTAGTTGAACCCCTTTCCTCTGCATGACTTGTCATTGCCACAGTAAATAGATGAAACCCACTAGCATGAGTAGGAGTTGTTTGAGCCCTGATGTGCCTACTCATTCATGCTTGTTGCATGCCTGCTACTGCTTAGAGTTGAGTCCTACAACTGAGAGCTAGGTGTGTGAACATGATTTGGTAAAGGTAGCGGTGAGAGGCCATGTAGGAGTACATGGTGGGTTGTCTCATTGAAATCATCCTCAGGAACTGAGCTATGTGTTTGTGATCCATGAACAGCTACTACCACACATTGGGATCCTTAATTGACTCTCTCGACTTATTAACCGCCCTTGTTCTCTGTCCAGGAGTTGCAACTAGTTTCTGGTGTTTGTAGGATATGTGTTGGGGGCCGTGTGTAGCGCTGACCCTAGGGGTGGGCTATGATGCGGTAGAGACACAAGGCACGGTGTACCGAGACGCCCGTTTGGTGCCTCGGGAACCATGCTCTCATTGTTTGGGGCCGTGAGTGACACTCCGGCCGGATCTCCTTGCGGATGGAACCCGAATAGGCGATAAACCTGGACTAGAGACTTGTGTGGTTAGTCAAGTCGTGGTCGACTCCCTCGCCAGGCTTCCGCTTGAAGGTTGCCGAGATACACAACGTGTACATGGTGGTATGTAGCGAGAGCGTGTGTGAAGAAGTACACCCCTGCAGGGTTAACATCATCTATTCGAATAGCCGCGACCGCGGTAAAGGACTTCTGGGTTGCCTGTACAGTTCATAGACAAGTGAAAGTGGATACTCTAAAATCCGCAAGATAAGCGTGAGTGCTATGGATGGCGTTCTCGTAGGGAGACGGGAGCGGATCCATAGTGGTGTATTGATATGGTGAATATGTGGACTCGTGTGCGCCACCTCAAAAGAGTTACTTGCAGTCGTAGTTCAGGATAGCCACCGAGTCAAAGCTGGCTTGCTGTAGTTAAACTCCACCACCCCCTTTGTTGATACTGATGCATATGTAGCGAGTTCTTATGTAAGTCTTGTTGGGTACATTTGTACGCATGTTTGCTTAATTTATGTTTTTGCAGAGAGACTTCAGTCTCGCTAGTAGTTCCGCATGGACTTCGACGTTTAGCTTGTTACCTCAGCTATGATCTTGTGTCCTCGGCAGGGTCTTGTAGATAGCGAGGCTTCTCAGCCTTTTCATTTGTAGTTGTTTGTACTCATACATGTTAAGCTTCCGTTTCCACTTGTTGCTTGTATGTCTTGAATGCTGGGTCATCAGACCCATGTCTGTAATATCTGGCTCTTTGGAGCCTAATGAATAAATACTTTGAGTTGTAGAGTTTTGTTGTGATGCCATGTTGTATTTGCACATATCGAGCATATTGTGTGTATGATTTGAAATGCTTGGTATGTGGGATCCGACAACCTAGTTGTTTATCCTTGGTAGCCTCTCTTACCGGGAAATGTCTCCTCGTGCTTCCACTGAGCCATGGTAGCTTGCTACTGCTCCGGAACACTTAGGCTGGCCGGCATTTCTCCTTCTTTGTTCCTGTGTCTGTCCCTTTGGGAAAATGTCACGCGGTGTCTACTGGAGCCCTGTTAGCCTGCTATAGACTGGATTATCCGGAGTCCTGTTAGCCCAGCTGCTACACCCGAGATTCACTCGCTGATGACCGACACGTTCGTTGCTGGGTCATGGATGCCTGTCCCTGTAAGTTAGTGCCACTTTGGGTTTACGACTAGTCATGTCAGCCCGGGTTCTCTGTCATATGGATGCTAGCGACACTATCATATACGTGAGCCAAAAGGCACAAACATTCGCGGGCCAGGTAAGGTGGCACCCATGGGAATACCGTGCGTGAGGCCGCAAAGTGATATGATGTGTTACATGCTAGATCGGTGTGACTTAGGATCGGGGTCCTGACAGCTTTGGTATCAGAGCCTGACTGCCTGTAGGATTACCAAGCCAAACTGGTCGAAGTTGAGTCTATAAATGCTTTAGTTATATAAGGGAATTGATTGGGGATTGGAACATAAGGCTCTTTTTACTCCTTTACCTTATGCCCTTCTGATCCGAGTCATCTTATCTTTCCTACGGGGTTAAGGAACTAGGCTTCTCACCTTTCTATCAGGATCACGTGTTACTAATCCGTAGACTTATAGGATTGATGGATTCAAGTCTCAGTTCAGTTTCTAGTACTTGTGTGTGTTAACAGTTGGTCTCGGAACCTTGATATTGTGGTGTTGAGTGGTTATGCCTCCTCCTTACAGGATGTCTCAAATCTTTTTGAGCATTTACAGCCGTTATGCTGTCCGAGTCATCCCAGGTTTCTAAATAGTCTGATGCATTTGTAATCCCTTCTTTCCATTCTCGATGTTCCTTTGGGCTAGATTAACCACACTAATCGCCGTGTTGAGGTACTCCATTGCCTCGACATATATGTTGAAGCTATTATTAGGACCCTAGGTGTCTTAGAGAACCACCCAATAATCTAGCTCTGATTTGTATTCCCAGTGTGATGATTCTGGCCATTATTCTCGAAAGCATCCCATGATGCCATTTAGTTAGTAGGCATTCTATTTCGGGGTTCTTGAACCCAAGATTAACTCTACTTAACTCGTGTTGACAGTGTTTGCTAGTTCCTTTAGGATATTAGTAACCTTGTGATAGTCTTCGAGGTCCGTGGTAATTCTTCCTAATACCATGAACCGTCGTTGGCGGAAGGTCTTTTGAACCAAAAGATCACAACAAGAGTGATGTCGATGAGTTCTCCATTCTACATTGTGACTCTGCCAGTCCTACCTTCCTGCTTGGGTTATCCGGAAGAAATGTTGAACTTTGCTCGACATACTAATCCATGCATCCAGAACTCAGAAAGTTATATGTTCCTCTGAGTTGTCCTTCTTCAGCTGTAGTCCGACCATCATCTATCAATTAATCATCAATAGTATGTGAGCATTTGTGTTCATCGATGAATTTTACTCTTGTGTTCTGTCAAGTCATTCTATCTCGGAATGACTAGGATAAACAAACTCTAGTACCTTATCCATTTCCAGGATTGGGTCAAAGCAGTTGTAATCCGCAAATCAAAATGCCAATCTGGCTTTTCTTCTGTTCTACCTTGGAGTGTTGCCCTCTGCATGTCAGGATTGTCATGAGAATTGCACCATCTCTTGTGAATTCTTGACATAGTGATACTTCTTGCCATCATTGTTCATTTCTCGGTTCCGTGTTATTGTAACCAGAATGCCGACAAGTGACTCCTGATGTGTGAAATCAATACTCCCAGCAACTTCGTTGCTTGGTAGTTAATGGACAATAATTTCATTATTACCGTGTTGGTTACTGAATCATCATTTTCTAAGATTGATAGTGCCACCTAGTCCATTTTCCCTGGTGCACCCCTCGATCAATGAGTTAGGATTGTAACAATCCTTTGCTCTTTTGGTCATATTGTCTTGCCCTGAAAAGCAAGATTGCTCTCGAGCTTAGTAACATATCGGTGGTTCATGATTTTCCGAATATCTTCTTGGAAGTATCACCAGGTTCTTCCCTGACTGTTATGTTGAGCTCGTGATCAAGATGGTTTTCTTGTAAACCACCCTTTCTCCAAGAATCTGTGTCGGATACCCTGAGCTAGTTGGTTAAGCTAAACAACAACTTGGAGAGTTGGAAGATAAAAGCTTACCTGACTTAGTTCATCCCTAAGGGATATCTTTTGTGTGTGTGTGTGTGTTGAAGAAAGATGATATCCTCATCAATTGGTCCTCGTGATCAGTGATTGGATCTATTGTCTTGTCCAAACCTTGATTTGAGTATGGGCTATTGTTAAATCAAATCAGAACGAACGATGTTTGTAATGTTGTCTTACTCGCGGTTGTCCCTCGAGCATACACCGTTATATCTTTTGGGTCTGACCAATGCTATCACCTTGTTCACATGATTGTGGAATTCCATTTATATGGAAACCTAGATGAACTGTTGTTGAGCCCATCGACAACATACTTGTCTTCTGCATGATTTTGTTGGATATTAATCTAGTGTTGGAAACTTGGGTAAGCATTTTCTTCGGGATCCGTTCATGAAGGATATGTTGGATGAAAGAAGTGAGTTCCTCTAATTCATGTGCATTTGATGCAAGTTGCCGCCATGAATTCGAGGAGGCTTGTTTTTTACCTCCTCTGGAATCATTCCAAGTAAGCCATGCACGCGAAAAGTATTCTACGGCCTGTTAGACTGATCACCTTCGTTCCATATGAATTCCGTAGGACACCAAGCCACTGATTGATTTGTTCAAGGAAAATAAGTTCCTTCTTAAGAGCAAGACTTATACAAGTACTTCGATATCCTCGATGAAGGTTCCCCACCTGAACTCGGTTGTGTTTTGTTGTAAGACTTCTACATGATCATGCTTGTCTTGGACATCATGTTCACATGTATGTAGCAGAATCAGCTCATGTTTTGGAGCTTCCTATCGTACTTCATTTCCTGAGAATCTCGCAAGGTCATCTCGTCGGTTTGTGTTGCAAAATTTCTTTTCTAGACATGTTGTCTGAAATGTTCCGTTACCAACCAGATCTGAATCTCAGGCAGATATGATGGTTGGAGCTATTCCAAGATCTATGATGTAGGTCCCGACAAGGTTGATGTTCTGGCCGACACACCCAGCCGGAAGATCTATCATTGTAGTATCTTGATTGAGCAATTTTCCCATCTTCTCTATGAGGAATTTGTGCGACTTATTGTAGAAGTTGCTCCCTAGGAATTCTTGTGCTCTGAGTTCCCTCGATTATACTATAACCATTCAAACGGTGGAATCACTCTCGACTGTTGAATTTTGCCCTAGTAACTAGAATAATTCCCAACATTTGCATTTTCTTCCCAGCTTGCACCCGCCATTGTGCCATTTTACTACGGTCTTCCTTTCTCAGTAATTATTGTTCAGGATCACCTTCAAAAGTGGTCCTACCATGGGTCCGATCCATTTCCGATGATAAGCAAAAATCATCCATTGCGTTGTCTTCAACAAGGTAGTCCACATCATCCATTCTAGTCTGAGTATGTCACTCTTTCGAACTCCTTCAAATGATCGATTGTGATTGCCTTAGGCTGGTATAAAGAGTTTCAATGATCTTTGTATCAAAAGTAATTCTTTTTGCCACTTAAGGGAATAATTCTATGAGTCACCTACCCTAAGGTGTCACGTTACGGAATCATGGCAATCATCTCCTTGCTACTTTGAAACATGCACCATCTTACTTAGACGTGGAATTGTTGCTTACCAATGAACCTCCGTCATCTACTTCTTTCGTTGCTCCTAGTGTGTTTTGTGTATCAACTCAAGAGGTGTTCTTACGTCTCACACCGTGAGTTGATCTTGAGTGTTCGAACTTCGAGGAGATCGTTTCCTGTAGAGTTTTCTTCTGTCCTCATCGTGTTGGATAAAGATCTCAAAAGCAAAGATTTCAGGACCCCGATCCTAAGCCACATCGATCTAGCATGTAAGACACCATCACCTTGCGGCCTCACGCACGGTATTCCCACGGGTGCCACCTTACCTAGCCCGGGATCGTTTGCGGCTTTTGGCTCACGTATATGATAGTGTCGCTAGCATCCATATGACAGAGAACCCGGGCTGACATCACTTGTCATGAACCCAAAGTGGCGCTAACTTATGGGGACATGGATACATGAACCAGCATCGAACGTGTCGATCATTAGCGTGTGAATCTGGGCTGTAGCAACTGGGCTAACAGGACTCCGGGAACCCGGGCTGTAGTAGGCTAGCAGGACTCCGGAAGACACCGCGTGCCATTTCCCCGAAGGGACAGACACAGGAACGAAGTGGATCACATGCCGGCCAGTCTAAGTGTTCCGGAGCAGTAGTAACTAGGCTAGCAGAACTCCGGTAAACTGGGCTGTAGTAGACTACCATGGCTCGGTGGAAGCACTAGACTACATTTCCCCATAAGAGAGGCTACCAAGGATAAACAACTAGGTTGTCGGATCCCACACATACCAAGCATTTCAATCATACACACAATACGCCCGATATGTGTAAATACAACATGGCATCACAACAAAACTCTACAACTCAAAGTATTTATTCATAAGACTCTGAAGAGTCAGATATTACAAACATGGGTCTCATGACCCAGCATTCAAGTCATACAAGCAATGAGCACGTGCGGAAGTTTAACTTGTCTGAGTACAGACAACTACAAATGGAAAAGGCTGAGAAGCCTGACTATCTACAAGACCCTCCCCAGGGTACAAGATCGTAGCTAAGGTAACAAGCTAAACGTCGAAGTCCACGCGGAACTACTAGTGAGACTAAAGTATCTTTGCAAAAACATAAATTAAGCAAACGTGAGTACAAATGCACCCAGCAAGACTTACATCAGAACTAGCTACATATGCATCAGTATCAACAAAGGGGTGGTGGAGTTTAACTGCAGCAAGCCAGCTTTGACTCAGTGGCTATCCTGAACTACGCTGCTGGTAACTCTTTTGAGGTGGCGCACACGAGTCCACATATTCACCAATCAATACACCACTATGGATCCGCTCCCGTCTCCCTACGAGAAGGCCATCCATAGCACTCATGCTTATCTTGCGCATTTTAGAGTATCCACTTTCACTTGTCTATGAACTGTACAGGCAACCCAGAAGTCCTTTACCGCGGACACGGCTATTCGAATAGATCATGTTAACCCTGCAGGGGTGTACTTCTTCACACACGCTCTCGCCACTTACCACCTGTCATAGCCCTAGAAATTGCTTGCAAATAGTTGCAACTGCATCCATGCATCATGTTTAAATTTTTGAAACTTGAATTAGGGGTGATCAATCCCTAGCACCAAAAAAACTCAACTAGGTTCAACTTAAAAACATTTTCAATGAACCCAAAGTGCCTCAAGAAAAGTTCATGATTTTTGGTTAAGGTAGAAACCTCTACCAAAAATGATGAATATATTTCTAGGACATATTTTGGATTTTTGAATTAACTCATATTGTATTTGAGTTGGGGTTATAATTCCTATAAATACTTTTATAACTCCAATCATTCTGAAAAATATTGTGGGGCTTTGGGCTAGTCCATATTGCATCTACAGATAATTTCAGAAGCAACAAAAATGGTTTAGTATTATTACTAAATCAAAACAGAGCAAAATAAATAGAAAACAGAAAGAAAAATAGGAAAAGAGCAGAAACTTACCTGGCCTTACCTCGTAGCCCACCAGCAGCCCAGTCCACCAGAGCTGGCCCAGCCCAACCTAGCGAGGGGAAGGTTTGTCTTCAACCCCTCGCCAGGAGGACAAGTCGTGGCAGAGCGCGCGTCGCCGGTCGCCACCTCCTGCTTCGACGTGTTCCAGCCTCCCCCAACCCCTCCAGTGCACCGTTGGAACGCCCTCGACCCCCTCGACCGCTATCCCTTCTCTCTGCTCGCTCTAGCTCTCTCCCTCTCTCGATTTGGAGCACCACCGAGAGCCACCGGAGGGCGCCGCCATCGCATCCATAGCCACCGCGCACCCCAGGCTTCACCGATGGGTCATGTGTCACCGCCGGACTCTGCTTCGTCTCCAATATGACGCACGCGGACAGAGAAGGCCACAGACGACCGCACCATCGCCATCTTCGTCCTCTGCCCCGACGACCGCCGTCGTCTGATTCGCGCCGTCCAGAGCTTCCCCGACCTTGACGTTTTCTCCACTGGAGTCTCCGTGAGCTCCTCTTCCTCCCGCCTCTTTCTAATAGCTCGTTCCCGCCCCCTAGCAAGCCTTCTGCCATGGCCGTGAGCCCGCCGTCGCCATGACCGACGAGCTCGTCGTTGCCGAGCCCCCCTGACCTGCGCCTCTGTTCATCTTGCTCCTCGCGTGCCGTAGATGCCGCCCAGCTACCCAGTTCGCTCGTTTGCAAGCTGCAGCGACGCGCCCGTGGACCACCGAGCACCGCCGCCACCAAAGCTCGTCGCCGGCATGAATTCCGGCGACCCCACAACCTCCCACTTGGCCCTTTGGATGCGCACGAGGAAGGGCTTCCTCCTGGTGCCCTCAGCAGAACGAACCGTCGCCTGTGGCGCAACTCCGGCGGACCTCCGCCGTCAGCCGTGGTCGTCGTCGGCTAACTCCGGCTGTGCGGACGTGGCCTCGTCATTAGCACTAACCCCGCCAGCTGGACCACCAGTAGACGCTGACAGCGGGCCCCGCAGCGGGTCAAAGCCGGAGTCAACGCGGCATTAGTGTCTGTCTCACTGACCAGTGGACCCCACTGGTCAGGTTTGACCTGGACCAGCCACTGTTGACTTGCTGACGTCATCCTTACGTAGTGCTGATGCAGTAATTTAATTACTGGAATTATTCTTATACAGGAAATTCCAGAAAATGCCCAAAACTTCTAAAATTCATAGAAAATTATCTGTAACTCCAAATAAGATAAATTATATATGAAAAATGATCAGAAAAATCCATTCTATCCATCTGTACCATTTTCATGCATGTTAGAACAACCTATAAATACTGTTTAGGACAAATCATGTAAATGGCATTTGAATTTCCACATATGAAGTTTGAATTTGAACCTAAGGTTCAAACCAACTCCATTTAATATGTTGCTAGCTGCATTAGCTCAATCCACAGCATATTGCCATGTCACATTCATGCATCATATTGTTGCATTGCATTGATTGGTTTTCCTCTCTGTTGCCGGTGTTTGTCCCCTCTCAGTAGACGATGTTCCGACGCTGTGATCGTTGACACTGATGAAGACTCAATGCTATCTTTAGAAGTGCCAGGCAAGCAAAAACCCCTTGCTCATTCCGATACAATCCCACTCTCTCGCTCCTGCTCTCTTTTACTGCATTAGGACAACAACGATTCATCTGTTACTTGCTGCGGTAGCTGAACCCCTTTATCCTCTGCATGACCTGTCATTGCCATAGTAAATAGATGAAACCCACTAGCATGAGTAGGAGTTGTTTGAGCCCTGATGTGCCTACTCATTCATGCTTGTTTGTCATGCCTGCTATTGCTTAGAGTTGTGTCAGGTCTGATTCATCGGGAATGAATTGGAATGTGGTGAACATGTCCTACTGTTGAGAGCTAAGTGTGTGAACACGATTTGGTAAAGGTAGCGGTGAGAGGCCATGTAGGAGTACATGGTGGGTTGTCTCATTGAAGCCATCCTCAGGAACTGAGTTCTGTGTTTGTGATCCATGAACAGTTACTACCACACATTGGGTTCCGGTAACTCGACCCCTCTCGGCTTACTAACCGCCTCGATCTCAGTCCAGGAGTTGCAACTAGTTTCTGGTGTTTGTAGGTTGTGTTAGTAGTCTACCAAGTGGTACCCGGTACAGGTGGGCTTGGGACAGACTAGGCACCGTGGCACAGTGTACCAAGCGTAGATCCATCCGTCGAGGTGGGCTTGGGAACCCTGTTCACATCGTTTGGGGCTGTGAGCGACACCCTGGCCGGATCTCCTTGCGGATGGAACCCGAATAGGCGATAAACCTGGACGAGAGACTTGTGTGGTTAGTCAGGTCGTGGCCGACTCCCTCGCCAGGCTTCCGCTTGAAGGTTGCTGAGGTACACGACGTGTACATGGTGGTAAGTGGCGAGAGCGTGTGTGACGAAGTACACCCCTGCAGGGTTAATATGATCTATTCGAATAGCTGTGTCCGCGGAAAAGGACTTCTGGGTTGCCTGTACAGTTCATAGACAAGTGAAAGTGGATACTCTAAAATGTGCAAGATAAGCGTGAGTGCTATGGATGGCGTTCTCGTAGGGAGACGGGAGCGGATCCATAGTGGTGTATTGATATGGTGAATATGTGGACTCGTGTGCGCCACCTCAAAAGAGTTACTTGCAGTCGTAGTTCAGGATAGCCACCGAGTCAAAGCTGGCTTGCTGCAGTTAAACTCCACCACCCCCTTTGTTGATACCGATGCATATGTAGATAGTTCTGATGTAAGTCTTGCTGGGTACATTTGTACTCATGTTTGCTTATTTTATATTTTGCAGAGAGACGTCAGTCTCGCTAGTAGTTCCGTGTGGACTTCGACGTTTAGCTTGATACCTCAGCTACGATCTTGTGCCCTCGGCAGGATCTGGTAGATAGTCAGGCTTCTCAGCCTTTTTCATTTGTAGATGTCTGTACTCAGACATGTCAAGCTTCTGCATGTGATTTGACTTGTATGCTCTGAATGTTGGGTCATGAGACCCATGTTTGTAATATCTCGCTCTTCGGAGCCTAATGAATAAATACTCTGAGTCGTAGAGTCTTGTTGTGATGCCATGTTGTATTTGCACATATCGAGCATATTGTGTGTATGATTGAAATGCTTGGTATGTGTGGGATCCGATAATCTAGTTGTCTATCCTTAGCAGCCTCTCGTATGGGGAAATGTAGTCTAGTGCCTCCTTGAGCCATAGTAGTCCGCTACAGCCCGGTTCACCGGAGTCCTGCTAGCCCAGCACTCCTGCTCTGGACACTTGACTGGCCGACATGTGTTTCATATCGTTCCTGTGTCTGTCCCTTCGGGGAAATGTCACGCGGTGACATCCGGAGTCCTGCCTAGCCTACTACAGCCCGGGTTCCCGGAGTCCTGTTAGCCCAGTGCTACAGCCCGGATTCGCACGCTGCTGACCGACACGTTCGATGTTGATTCATGTATGCCTGTTCCCATACGTTAGTGCCGCTTTGGGTTCACGACTAGCCATGTCGGCCCAGGTTCTCTGTCATATGGATGCTAGCGACATTGTCATATACGTGAGCCAAAAGGCGCAAACGGTCCCGGGCCATGGTAAGGCGACACCCATGGGAGTACCGTGCGTGAGGCCGCAAAGTGATATGAGGTGTTACAGGCTAGATCGGTGTGACTTGGAATCGGGGTCCCGACAGCTTTGGTATCAGAGCCTGACTGCCTGTAGGTTTACGAAGCCAAACTGGTCGAAGTTGAGTCTAGAAATGCTTTAGTTATATAAGGGAATTGATTGTGGAAGGGAACGTAAGGCTCTTTTTACTCCTTTACCTTATGCCCTTCTGATCTGAGTCACCCTCTTCTCTTCTACGGGGATTAAGAACTAGGCTTCTCATCTTTCTATCAGGATCACGTGTTACTAATCCGTAGACTCGTAGGATTGTTGGTCTGAAGCCTCAGTTCAGTTTCTACTACTTCCGTGTGTTGATAGCTGATCTCGGAACCTTGATATTATGATGTTGAGTGGTTATGCCACCATTTTGCAGGATATCTCAAATCCTTTTGAGCTTTTACAGCCGTTATGTTGTCCGAGTCATCCCAGGTTTCTAAACAATCTGATGCATTTGCAAAATCCGTTCCCTCTGTTTTGCGTCCCTTTGGGCCAGATTAAGCACACTACCGGTGCGTTGAGGCACTCTATTGCCTCGGTATATATGTTGGAGTTATTATTACGACCCTAGGTGTCTTAGAGGATCACCTAATAATCTAGCCATGTTTTGTGTTCCCAGTGTGATGATTTTGGCCACCTTTCTCGAAAGCATCCCGTGATGTTATTAGTTAGTAGGCATTCTATTCCTGGGATTTTGAACCCGAGCTTCACCCTACTTACTTCATGTTGATAGTGTTGCTAGTTCCTTTAGGATATTAGTAACCTTGCGATAGTCCCCGAGGTTCATGGTTTATCATTCTTCCAATACCATGAACCAATATGGCAGAAGTTCCTTTGACCCAAAAGATCACAACCAGAGTGCTCTTGATGAGTTCTCCATTCTGCATTGTGAATCTGCCAGTCCTACCTTTCTACATGGATTATCTGGAAGAAATATGTGGAACTTGTTGACATACTAAATCTATGCATCCGCAACTCAGAAAACCATATGTCCCTTTGAGTTGTCCCTCTTTAGTTATTTTCTGGCCCTCGTCTATCAATTGATAGTCAGGACTAGTTGTACATCCGTGTTATCGACGCGTACTATCCTTGTGGTCCGTCAAGCCGTTGTATTTCAGAATGACTAGGAGAAACAAACTCCAGAACCTCGTCCATATCTAGGATTGGGTCAAAGCAATTGTATTCCGCAGACCAAAATGCCAATCCAGCTTTTGCTCTGCTCTACCTTGGAGCGTTACCATCTTTATGTCAAGAGTGTCATGAGAATTGCACCACCTCTTATGAATTCTTGACGCAGTGATACTTCTCGCCATCATTATTCATTCCTCGGTCCCGTGTTGTCACAACCGGAATACCGACAAGTGAACCGTGATGTGTGAAACCAATACTCTAAGCAACTTGTTGCTTGGTAGTTAATGGCAATACTCTCATTCTTAGCGTGCTGGTTATTGAATCATCATCCTAAGATTGATCGTGCTACCTAGTCCTTATTTTTGGTGCACTCTTCAATCAATGAGTTAGGATTTTGTCAAACCCTTGCTCAATTGATCATATCGTCTTGCCCTGAAAAGCAAGATTGTTCTCGAGGTTAGTAACATATCGGTGGTTCATGATTTTCCGAATATCTTCTCAGAAGCATCACCAGGTTGTCACCCGACCGCTATGTTGAGCTCGTGATCAAATGGTTTTCCTATAAACCACTCTTTCTCCCAGAATCTGTGTTGGATACCTTGAGCTAGTTGGTTAAGCTAAACAACAACTTGGAGAGTTGGAAGATAAAAGCTTGCTTGATTTAGTTCTTTCCAAAGGATATCTCTTGTGTGTGTGTGTGTTTGTTGTAGAAAGATGATTTCTTCATCGATTGGTCCTCGTGATCAATTAATGGACCTATCATCTTAACCAAACTTTGATTTGAGTATGGGCTATTATCAAATCAAATCGGAACCAACGATGTTCGTAATGTTTTCTTACTCGTGGTTGATTCCTCGAGCATACACCATTACATTCTTTTTGTCTGACCAATGTTATCATCATGTTCACATGATGGTGGAAGTCTAGTGATATGGAAATTCTGATGAGTTGCTGTTGAGCCCATCAACAGCATTTTGTCTCCTCCATGATTCGTGTTGAACATCCAGCTAGTGTTGGGAAATTGTGTAAGCAATTCCTTCATGCTCTGTTCATGAAGTATATGTTTGGATGAAAGTAGTGACTTCCTCGAATTCATGTGCATTTGGTGCAAGTTGTCGCCGTGAGTTCGAGAAAGATTGTTTTTGCTTCCTTCGGAATCATCCCAAGTCAGTCATGCATGTGCATAGTATACCATGGTTTGGTAGATTAATTACCTCCACTCCATATGCATTCCGTAGCACACCAAGCCCCTGATTGACTTGTTCAAGGAAGAAGAGTCTATGCTTGGGATCTAATCCATGGACTTGCGTAAAGACTTCGATATCCTTGATGAGGCTTCCCCACCGGAACTCGGTAGTGTTTCATTGTAAGACTACTATGTGGTCATGCTTGTCTGGGACAGCGTGCCCACATGTATGTAGCAGAACCAGCTCATGTTTTGGAGCTTGCTACCGTAGCTCATTTCCCGAGAATCTCGCAATGTCATCTCGTCGATTTGTGTTGCAAACCTTCATTTTCTTCTAGACTCGATGAGTCTGGAATATCCTGTTACCAACTAGATCTGAATCTCAGGCAGATATGACGGTTGGAACTTTTCCAAGATTATGATGTAGGTTCCGACAAGGTTGATGTTCTGGCCGACACACCTAGCCGGAAGATCTATCATTGTAGTATCTTGATTGAGCTATTTAACCATCTTCTCCATGAGGATTTAGTGCAACTTATTCTAGAAGTTGATCCTCAGGGGTCCTTGTGCTCTCGGTTTCCTCGATTATGCTAGAACCATTCAACGGTGGAATCACTCTCGTTGAGTTATCCCCAGTTACCAGAATCATACCCAGCATTTGCATTTTGTTCCCAGCTTGCACCTCAGTAATTACTGTTCAGGATCATCTTCAAAAGTGGTCCTACTATGGGTCCCATCCATCCCCGATGATAAGCAAATCATCCATGGTGTTGTCTTCAACAAGGTAGTCCACATCATTCCTTCTAGTATGAGTATGCCATTCTTTCGAATTCGTTCACACGATCGTTTGTGATTGCCTTAGGCTGGTATAAAGATTTTCAATGATCTCTGAATCAAAAGTAATTCTTTTTGCCACTTAAGGGAATATTTCTACGAGCCACCTTCCCTAAGGTGCCCGTTTATGGAATCATGGCAATTATTTCATCGCTATCTTGAAACCATTTACCATCTCCTCAAGCGTGGAATTGTTGCCTACCAAATTGAACCCCGTCATCTGTTCTTCCATCCCCCCCGAAGTGTGTTTGAACATCTCAGCTAAAGAGGTATTCTATGCCTCATTCCGTGAGTTGATTGTCAGTTGCTCGATCCTCGAGAAGATCGATTCTTCTAGAGTTTCCATTTCCTCTCGTGGTCATGTTGAGTGGAGTTCTCAAGCAAGATGTCAAGATCAAGATGATGCAACGAATCAACATCTTCGAGAAGGGAAGTTGGACCGTGAAGATCCTGTTAGCCTTGTGTCCCCTCTGTCTTCTTACCTCACGTCTTGAATCTCGGGACGAGATTCTTGTTTAGTGGGGGTGAGTTGTCATAGCCCTAGAAATTGCCTGCAAATAGTTGCAACTGCATCCATGCATCATGTTTAAATTTTTGAAACTTGAATTAGGGGTGATCAATCCCTAGCACCAAAAAAACTCAACTAGGTTCAACTTAAAAACATTTTCAATGAACCCAAAGTGCCTCAAGAAAAGTTCATGATTTTTGGTTAAGGTAGAAACCTCTACCAAAAATGATGAATATATTTCTAGGACATTTTTTGGATTTTTGAATTAACTCATATTGTATTTGAGTTGGGGTTATAATTCCTATAAATACTTTTATAACTCCAATCATTCTGAAAAATATTGTGGGGCTTTGGGCTAGTCCATATTGCATCTACAGATAATTTCAGAAGCAACAAAAATGGTTTAGTATTATTACTAAATCAAAATAGAGCAAAATAAATAGAAAACAGAAAGAAAAATAGGAAAAGAGCAGAAACTTACCTGGCCTTACCTCGTAGCCCACCAGCAGCCCAGTCCACCAGAGCTGGCCCAGCCCAACCTAGCGAGGGGCAGGTTTGTCTTCAACCCCTCGCCAGGAGGACAAGTCGTGGCAGAGCGCGCGTCGCCGGTCGCCACCTCCTGCTTCTACGTGTTCCAGCCGCCCCCAACCCCTCCAGTGCACCGTTGGAACGCCCTCGACCCCCTCGACCGCTATCCCTTCTCTCTGCTCGCTTTAGCTCTCTCCCTCTCTCGATTTGGAGCACCACCGAGAGCCACCGGAGGGCGCCGCCGTCGCATCCATAGCCACCGCGCACCCCAGGCTTCACCGATGGGTCATGTGTCACCGCCGGACTCTGCTTCGTCTCCAATATGACGCACGCGGACGGAGAAGGCCACAGACGACCGCACCATCGCCATCTTCGTCCTCTGCCCCGACGACCGCCGTCGTCCGATTCGCGCCGTCCAGAGCTTCCCCGACCTTGACGTTTTCTCCACTGGAGTCTCCGTGAGCTCCTCTTCCTCCCGCCTCTTTCTAATAGCTCGTTCCGGCCCCCTAGCAAGCCTTCCGCCATGGCCGTGAGCTGGCCGTCGCCATGACCGACAAGCTCGTCGTTCCCGAGCCCCCCTGACCTGCGCCTCTGTTCATCTTGCTCCTCGCGTGCTGTAGATGCCGCCCAGCTACCCAGTTCGCTCGTTTGCAAGCTGCAGCGACGCGCCCGTGCACCACCGAGCACCGCCGCCGCCAAAGCTCATCGCTGGCATGAATTCCGGCGACCCCACGACCTCCCACTTGGCCCTTTGGATGCGCGCGAGGAAGGGCTTCCTCCTGGTGCCCTCAGCACATCGAACCGTCGCCTGTGGCGCAACTCCGGCGGACCTCCGCCGTCAACCGTGGTCGTCGTCGGCTAACTCCGGCTGTGCCGACGTGGCCTCATCATTAGCACTAACCCCGCCAGCTGGACCACCAGTAGACGCTGACAGCGGGCCCCGCAGCGGTTCAAAGCCGGAGTCAACGCGGGATTAGTGTCTGTCTCACTGACCAGTGGACCCCACTGGTCAGGTTTGACCTGGACCAGCCACTGCTGACTTGCTGACGTCATCCTGACGTAGTGCTGACGCAGTAATTTAATTACTGGAATTATTCTTATACAGGAAATTCCAGAAAATGCCCAAAACTTCTAAAATTCATAGAAAATTATCTGTAACTCCAAATAAGATAAATTATATATGAAAAATGATCAGAAAAATCCATTATATCCATCTGTACCATTTTCATGCATGTTAGAACAACTTATAAATACTGTTTAGGACAAATCATGTAAATGGCATTTGAATTTCCACATATGAAGTTTGAATTTGAACCTAAGGTTCAAACCAACTCCATTTAATATGTTGCTAGCTGCATTAGCTCAATTCACAGCATATTGCCATGTCACATTCATGCATCATATTGTTGCATTGCATTGATTGGTTTTCCTCTCTGTTGCCGGTGTTTGTCCCCTCTCAGTAGACGATGTTCCGACGCTGTGATCGTTGACACTGATGAAGACTCAATGCTATCTTCAGAAGTGCCAGGCAAGCAAAACCCCCTTGCTCATTCCGATAAAATCCCACTCTCTCGCTCATGCTCTCTTTTACTGCATTAGGACAACAACGATTCATCTGTTACTTGCCGCGGTAGCTGAACCCCTTTATCCTCTGCATGACCTGTCATTGCCACAGTAAATAGATGAAACCCACTAGCATGAGTAGGAGTTGTTTGAGCCCTGATGTGCCTACTCATTCATGCTTGTTTGTCATGCCAGCTATTGCTTAGAGTTGTGTCAGGTCTGATTCATCGGGAATGAATTGGCATGTGGTGAACATGTCCTACTGTTGAGAGCTAAGTGTGTGAACACGATTTGGTAAAGGTAGCGGTGAGAGGCCATGTAGGAGTACATGTTGGGTTGTCTCATTGAAGCCGTCCTCAGGAACTGAGTTCTGTGTTTGTGATCCGTGAACAGTTACTACCACACATTGGGTTCCGGTAACTCGACCCCTCTCGGCTTATTAACCGCCTCGATCTCTGTCCAGGAGTTGCAACTAGCTTCTGGTGTTTGTAGGTTGTGTTAGTAGTCTACCAAGTGGTACCCGGTACAGGTGGGCTTGGGACAGACTAGGCACCGTGGCACGGTGTACCAAGCGTAGATCCATCCGTCGAGGTGGGCTTGGGAACCCTATTCACATCGTTTGGGGCCGTGAGCGACACCCCGGCCGGATCTCCTTGCGGATGGAACCCGAATAGGCGATAAACCTGGACGAGAGACTTGTGTGGTTAGTCAGGTCGTGGCCGACTCCCTCGCCAGGCTTCCGCTTGAAGGTTGCCGAGGTACACGACGTGTACATGGTGGTAAGTGGCGAGAGCGTGTGTGACGAAGTACACCCCTGCAGGGTTAATATGATCTATTCGAATAGCCGTGTCCGCGGAAAAGGACTTCTGGGTTGCCTGTACAGTTCATAGACAAGTGAAAGTGGATACTCTAAAATGTGCAAGATAAGCGTGAGTGCTATGGATGGCGTTCTCGTAGGGAGACGGGAGCGGATCCATAGTGGTGTATTGATATGGTGAATATGTGGACTCGTGTGCGCCACCTCAAATGAGTTACTTGCAGTCGTAGTTCAGGATAGCCACCGAGTGAAAGCTGGCTTGCTGCTGTTAAACTCCACCACCCCCTTTGTTGATACCGATGCATATGTAGATAGTTCTGATGTAAGTCTTGCTGGGTACATTTGTACTCATGTTTGCGTATTTTATGTTTTGCAGAGAGACGTCAGTCTCGCTAGTAGTTCCGTGTGGACTTCGATGTTTAGCTTGATACCTCAGCTACGATCTTGTGCCCTCGGCAGGATCTGGTAGATAGTCAGGCTTCTTAGCCTTTTTCATTTGTAGATGTCTGTACTCAGACATGTCAAGCTTCCACATGTTCTTTGACTTGTATGCTCTGAATATTGGGTCATGAGACCCATGTTTGTAATATCTCGCTCTCCGGAGCCTAATGAATAAATACTCTGAGTCGTAGAGTCTTGTTGTGATGCCATGTTGTATTTGCACATATCGAGCATATTGTGTGTATTATTGAAATGCTTGGTATGTGTGGGATCCGATAATCTAGTTGTCTATCCTTAGCAGCCTCTTGTATGGGGAAATGTAGACTAGTGCCTCCTTGAGCCATAGTAGTCCGCTACAGCCCGGTTCACCGGAGTCCTGCTAGCCCAGCACCACTGCTCTGGACACTTGACTGGCCGGCATGTGTTTCATATCGTTCCTATGTCTGTCCCTTCGGGGAAATGTCACGCGGTGACATCCGGAGTCCTGCCTAGCCTGCTACAGCCCGAGTTCCCGGAGTCCTGTTAGGCCAGTGCTACAGCCCGGATTCGCACGCTGCTGACCGACACCTTCGATGTTGATTCATGTATGCCTGTTCCCATACGTTAGTGCCGCTTTGGGTTCACGACTAGCCATGTCGGCCCGGGTTCTCTGTCATATGGATGCTAGCGACATTGTCATATACGTGAGCCAAAAGGCGCAAACGGTCCCGGGCCATGGTAAGGCGACACCCGTGGGAGTACCGTGCGTGAGGCCGCAAAGTGATATGAGGTGTTACAGGCTAGATCGGTGTGACTTGGAATCGGGGTCCCGACACCACCATGTACACGTCATGTATCTCAGCAACCTTCAAGCGGAAGCCTGGCGAGGGAGTCGGCCACGACCTGACTAACCACACAAGTCTCTAGTCCAGGTTTATCGCCTATTTGGGTTCCATCCGCAAGGAGATCCGGCTAGGGTGTCCCTCACGGCTCCAAACGATGTGTGCAGGGTTCCCAAGCCCACCTCGACGGATGGATCTACGCTTGGTACACCGTGCCACGGTGCCTAGTCTGTCCCAAGCCCACCTGTATCGGGTGCCACTTGGTAGACTACTAACACAACCTACAAACACCAGAAACTAGTTGCAACTCCTGGACAGAGATCGAGGCGGTTAATAAGCCAAGAGGGGTCGAGTTACCGGAACCCAATGTGTGGTAGTAACTATTCATGGATCGCAAACACAGAACTCGGTTCCTGAGGACGGTTTCAATGAGACAACCCACCATGTACTCCAACATGGCCTCTCACCGCTACCTTTACCAAATCATGTTCACACACTTAGCTCTCAACAGTAGGACATGTTCACAACTTTCCAATTCATCCCCGATGAATCAGACCTGACACAACTCTAAGCAATAGCAGGCATGACAACAAGCATGAATGAGAAGGCACATCATGGCTCAAACAACTCCTACTCATGCTAGTGGGTTTCAACTATTTACTATGGCAAAGACATGTCATGCAGAGGAAAGGGGTTCAACTACCGCACCATGTAACAGTTGAATCGTTGTTGTCCTAATGCAGTAAAAGAGACCAAGAGCGCGAGAGTGGGATTATATCGGAATGAACAAGGGGGTTTTGCTTGCCTGGCACTTCTGAAGATAATATAGCTCTTCATCGGTGTCAGTGAACTCATTGTCGGAACACGTCTATCGAGAGGGGACAACCAACGGCAATAGAGAAGGAACACAATCAATGCAATGCACAATAAGATGCATGATAATGACATGGCAATATGCTGTGATTTGAGCTTATCCAACTAGCAATGATTTAAACGAAGTTGGTTTGAGCCAAAGGTTCAAATTCAAACTCCATGTGTGATTATTTAAATGCCAACATTTAATTTGACCTGATCAGCAGGCATAAGTTGCTCAAACATACATGGAAATAGCATAAATGGATAGATTTGATTTTTTTGATCATTTTTCATATATAATTTATTTCATTTCGAGTTATAGATGATTTTCTATGATTTTTAGAAGTTTAAACTAATTTCAGGAATTTCCTGGATTGTTTTTAATCCAGAAAATGTTAACTGCGTCAGCATGACGTCAGCAGGTCAACAACGCCAGACCGACCCACACGTCAGTGTCTCTGGGCTGGTTGGGTGGATGACAGGTGGGACCGGTCAACGCTGACTTGACCAAAGTCAAAGCTGACACGTGGGGTCCACATAGATTAGCACGAATCTAAACAGGAAAATTAGACTAACCTAATTAGGTTTTGGGACCCACATGTCATCGACAAAGGGCACTAACTAAACAGGATTAGCAGCTCAACTAATGGTGCCACGTCAGCACGGCCAGAGTTAAGCCACCGGCAAGGTGCCGCGGCAGAGGGTGCTTCGGAAAACCCCTGTGATGCACCGTTTGAGCCGGGGTTTGCTCCTATGTGCTCCCGGGAGCGAGCTGCGTCGACCGGTGGTGGTGGCCGGAGCTGCAGTGGTTACGATCGACGGCGGCGGCTGGAGTTCGGTTGGGGTCAGGTTCGGCGTTACACGGCACGGCGAGATCATCTGAGGGGCTCTACGGGTTTCTGGGTTCACCAGGAGCACTCCGGTGCAACGATCGTAAGTGCAGGAGCTCGGGAGCGCGGAGCTCGCTGGCCATGGCGGCGGCCGGAGCTCTCTGGGATGCTGCTAGGGTACGCGGGAGACGGCTAGAGCAAGTGGAAAACGAATAGGAGCTCATAGCGGATCCTATGGCGTCGACGGCGAGCTCGGGGAAGAGCTCGAGCAGGCGAAACGGCGGTGGCGATCTCGGCGGCCGAAGCTCGAAGAAGAGGTCGGGGAAGCCGCTGCAGGGCGCGTCCGCTCGTGTGGGTTGGCGGAGACGGTGTAGAGGTCGGCGGCGGAGCTTCTTGGCGCGTCGGAGAGGCATGTGGAGGCCGGTGGCCGTGGTGGTGCTCGTCGGCGGCGGCGGGTATGTTCAGTGTGCCGCGCGGAGAGCAGAGGAGGGGAGAGGTGCAGCGGAGGTGTGCATGGCGACGTTACAGGAGGCCAGGAGAAGCAGGCAACCAGGAGGTGGCGCGGCGCGTACGCGCGGGTGGCGGCCACACGCCCTCGTGCCCTCTGGCACGAGGTTGAGGACGACTGGCAGAGCCAGGTAGGCTCGGCCGGTTGGAGGAGTTGGGCCGGGTAAGTGGGCTGCCAGGTAAACTCTCTCTCTCTCTCTCTCTCTCTCTCTCTCTCTCTGTTTTTCCCTTTCTGTTTTTGTTTTCTATTTATTTATCTCTTTTTTGATTTAGTTCATAAACCAAATCATTTTTATAAATCCTGAAAATATATGTGGGCAGTAACTAAATTGTTTCAGGGGCCCTCAGCAAGTTTCAGAATATTTGGAGCTACCAAATATTTTATAGGAATTAATAGCTCCAATTCAAATAAAATAAGAGTTAATTCAAAAATCCAGAAATGTCCTAGAAATATGCTCACCATTTTTGGCAGAGGTTCTGGACCAATTCAAAAATGATGAACTTTTCCAAAGGCATTTTGGGTTCATTGAAAATATTTTGAGGTTGAGCCTATTTGATTTGATCTGGTGCTAGGGTTTGAACAATCTCCATTTCAACTTTCAAATAAATTTAGACATGATGCATGGATGCTTGTGCAACTAGTTACAATGAATTCTAGGGCTGTGACAACTCACCCCCACTAAACAAGAATCTCGTCCCGAGATTCAAGACGCGAGGTAAGAAGACACTGGGGACACAAAGCTAACATGATCTTCACGATCCGTGTTGCACTTCATAAGAACATTCATTCAATCATCCTCTTTCTCTCGACGTCTTGCTCTGAGAACTCCATCCAACATGACAATGAGAAGAAAGGAAAAACTGTAGAAGAATCGATCTTTTCGAATATCGAGCAACTGATGATCAACTCACGGAATAAGACATTGAAACATCTCTCGAGCTGAGACATGAAACATACATCCAGAGGGATGGAGTGTAACAGATAACAAAGGTTCACTACGTAGACAACAAGTCCACACTTAAGAGGGTGGTGAACGGCTGTCAACATAGCGAGGAGTTGAGTTGCCATGATACCATAACGAGACATCTTAAGGAAGGTGACTCGCAGAAATATTCCCTTAAGTGGAAAAAAGAATTACTTTTGATTCAGAGATCATTGAAACTCTTTATACCAGCCTAAGGGATGGCATACTCGGACTAGAATGGATGATGTGGACTACCTTGTTGAAGACAACGCAATGGATGATTTTGCTTATCATCGGAAATGGATGGGATCCATGGTAGGATGGCTTAATGGCGGTGCAAGCTTGGAACAAAATGCAAATGTTGGGAATGATTCTAGTAACTGGGGATAAACTCAACAGTAGAGAGTGATTCCACTGTATGAATGGTTCTAGCATACTCGAGGAAACCGAGAGCACAAGGACCCCTAAGGAACAACAACTAGAATAAGTTGCACTAAATCCTCATGGAGAAGATGGTCAAATAGCTCAATCAAGTTACTACAATGATAGACCTTCCGGCTAGGTGTGTCGGCCAGAACATCAGCCTTGTCGGGACCTACATCACAGATCTTGGAAAAGTTCCAACCATCATATCTGCCTGAGATTCAGATCTGGTTGGTAACAGGATATTCCAGACTCATCAAGTCTAGAAAGAAGATGAAAGTTTGCAACACAAATCGACGAGATGACGTTGCGAGATTCTCGGGAAATGAACTTCGGTAGCATGCTCCAAAACATGAGTTGGTTCTGCTAAACACATGTGAACACGCTGTCCCAGACAATCATCACCACATAGTAGTCTTACAATGAAACACTACCGAGTTCAAGTTGGGAACCATCATCAAGGATAACGAAGTCCTAACATAAGTCATGATTCTTAAGAAGGAACTTCTTCTCCTTGAACAAATCAATTAGTGGCTTCGTGTGCTAGGGATACATACAGAATGAAGATGATCAGACTATCAAACCATAGAATACTTCGCACATGCCTGAGTAACTTGGGATGATTCCAGAGGAAGCAAAACAAACTTTCTCAAATTCATGGCGGCAACTTGCACCTAATGCACGTGAACTTGGAGAAAGTCACTTTTTACACCGAACATATGCTTCATGAACTAGCATGAAGAAATGCTTTCAAAGTTTCCAACACTAGCTGAATGTTCAACATGAATCATGGACAAGATGAAAATATTGCCGATGGGCTCAACAACAGGTCATCCAAATTTCCATGAAGATGGAATTCCACAACTATGTGAACAAAGCGATAGCATGTCAAACCCAAAGAATATAATGGTGTATGCTCGAGGAAACAACCACGAGTAAGACAACATTACGAATATCGTTGGTTCTGATTTGATTTGATGATATCCCATACTCAAATCAAAGGTTGGATAAGGTGATAGGTCCGATTAACTGATCACGAGGTCAATCGATGAAAGTACCATCTTCCTTCAACACACATACAAGATATCCCTTAGTGATGAGCTAGGTCGGACAAGCTTTTATCTTCCAACTCTCCAAGTTGTTGTTTAGCTTAACCAACTAGCACAGGGCTATGCAACACAGATTCTTGGAGAAGGGTTGGTTACAAGAAACCAACTTGATCACGAGCTCAACACAACGGTCAGGGGACAACCTGGTGATACTTCCAAGAAGATATCCGGAATATCACGCACCACCGATATGTTATAAGCTCGGGAACAATCTTTCTTTTCAGGGAAAAATGATATGATCAAAAGAGCGAGGGATTGACACAATCCTAACCCATTGATCGAGGAGTGCACCAGGGAAAATGGAGTAGGTAGCACAATCAATCTTAGAGTGATAATTCAATATCCAACACGCTAAGAATGAGAGTATGGTCATTAACTACCAAGCAATGGGGTTGCTAGGAGTATTGATTTCACACATCACGGTTCACATGTCGGTGTTCCGGTTACAACAACACGGGGACTGAGGAATGAACACTGATGGCGAGAGGTATCACTGCATCAAGAATTCATAAGAGATGGTGCAATTCCTATGATATTCTTGACATAAATAGGGTAATACTCCAAGGTAGAACAGAACAAAGCTGAATTGGCATTTTAATCTGTGGAATACAACTACTTTGACCCAATCCTGGATATGGATGAGGTACTGGAGTTTGTTTCTCCTAGTCATTCCAGAATAGAATGGCTTGATGGACCCCAAGAATAATGGGCATTGATGAATGAATGCACGCATACTCTTGACTATCAATTGATAGACGAAGGTCAGACATCAACTAAAGAGAACAACTCAAAGGAACATATAATTTTCTGAGTTGTGGATGCATGGATTAGCATGTCGAACAAGTTCAACATATTTCTTCCAGATAATCCATGCAGAGTGGTAGGACTGGCAGAGTCACAATTATGAATGGAGAACTCCTCAAGAGTACTCTGATAGTGATCTTTTGGTTCAAAGAACTTCTGCCTTAATGGTTCATAGTATTTGGAAGAAAGAAATACCACAGACCTCGAGGACTGTCGCAAGGTTACTAATATCCTAAAGGAACGAGCAAACACTGTCAACATGAGGTAAGTAGAGTGAATCTTGGGTCCAAGGACCCGGAAATAGAATACCTACTAACTAAATAACATCACGAGATGCTTTCGAGAATGGTGGCCAGAATCATGACACTGGGAACACCAAACATGGCTAGATGACTAACTCTAAGATACCCTAGTGTCATAATAACAACTCCAACATATATGTCGAGGCAATAGAGTACCCCAACTCACCGATTAGTGTGCTTAATCTGGCCCAAAAGGACATCAGGAACGGGAGGAAGGGATTTGCAAATGCATTAGACTGTTTAGAAACCTGGGATGACTTGGATAGCATAACGGCTGTAAATGCTTAGAAAAAGATTTGATACATTCACAAGGATTTGCATAGTCACTTGACAACATCATATCAAGGTTCTGGTTCAACTAACAACGTACTGAAAGTAGTAGGAACTGAACTGGGGCTTGAAACCATCCATCCAATAACACTACGGATTAGTAACACGTGATCTTGATAGAAAGAAGAGAAAGCCTAGTTCCTTAACCCCGTAGGAAAGATAGTATGACTCGGATCAGAAGGGCATAAGGTAAAGGAGTAAAAAGAGCCTTACGTTCCCTTCCACAATCAATTCCCTTATATAACTAAAGCATTTCTAGACTCAACTTCGACCAGTTTGGCTTGGTAATCCTATGGGCAGTCAGGCTCTGATACCAAAGCTGTCAGGACCCCGATCCTAAGCCATATAGATCTAGCATGTAACACATCATATCACTTTGTGGCCTCACGCGCGGTATTCCCATGGGTGCCACCTTACCTGGCCCGGGACCGTTTGTGCCTTTTGGCTCACGTATATGATAGTGTCGCTAGCATCCATATGACAGAGAACCCGGGCCGACATGACTAGTCGTGAACCCAAAGTGGCGCTAAGTTACGGGGACAGGCATACATGAACCAGCATCGAACGTGTCGGTCATCAGCATGTGAATCCGGGCTGTAGCAACTGGGCTAACAGGACTCCGAGAACCTGGGCTGTAGCAGGCTAGCAGGACTCGGGAAGACACCGCGTGACATTTCCCCGAAGGGACAGACATAGGAACGAAGTGGAGCACATGCCGGCCAGTCTAAGTGTTCCGGAGCAGTACTAACTGGGTAGCAGGACTCCGGTAAACCGGGCTGTAGCAGACTACAATGGCTCAGTTGAAGCACTAGACTACATTTCCCCATAAGAGAGGCTACCAAGGATAAACAACTAAGTTGCCGGATCCCACACATACCAAGCATTTCAATCATACACACAATATGCCCGATATGTGTAAATACAACATGGCATCACAACAAAACTCTACAACTCAAAGTATTTACTCATAAGACTCTGAAGAGTCAGATATTATAAACATGGGTCTCATGACCCAGCATTCAAGTAATACAAGCAATGAGGACGTGTGGAAGCTTAACTTGTCTGAGTACAGACAACTACAAATGGAAAAGGCTGAGAAGCCTGACTATCTACAAGACCCTCCCAAGGGTACAAGATCGTAGCTGAGGTAACAAGCTAAACATCGAAGTCCACGCGGAACTACAAGTGAGACTGAAGTCTTTCTGCAAAAAGATAAATTAAGCAAACGTGAGTACAAATGTACCCAGCAAGACTTACATCAGAACTAGCTACATATGCGTCAGTATCAACAAAGGGGTGGTGGAGTTTAACTGGAGCAAGCCAGCTTTGACTCAGTGGCTATCCTGAACTACGACTGCTGGTAACTCTTTTGAGGTGGCGCACACGAGTCCACATATTCACCAATCAATACACCACTATGGATCTGCTCTCGTCTCCCTACGAGAAAGCCATCCATAGCACTCACGCTTATCTTGCGCATTTTAGAGTATCCACTTTCACTTGTCTATGAACTGTACAGGCAACCCAGAAGTCCTTTACTGCGGACACGGCTATTCGAATAGATCATGTTAACCCTGCAGGGGTGTACTTCTTCACACACTCTCATGCCACTTACCACCATGTACACGTCGTGTATCTCGGCAACCTTCAAGCGGAAGCCTGGCGAGGGAGTCGGCCACGACCTGACTAACCACACAAGTCTCTAGTCCATGTTTATTGCCTATTCGGGTTCCATCCGCAAGGAGATCCGGCCGAGGTGTCGCTGACGGCCCCAAACGATGTGTGCAGGGTTCCCAAGCCCACCTCGATGGATGGATCTACGCTTGGTAAACCGTGCCACGGTGCCTAGTCTGTCCCAAGCCCACCTGTATCGGGTGCCACTTGGTAGACTACTAACACAACCTCACCAGAAACTAGTTGCAACTCCTGGACAAAGATCGAGGCGGTTAATAAGCCGAGAGTGGTCGAGTTACCGGAACCCAATGTGTGTTAGTAACTATTCATGGATCACAAACACAGAACTCAGTTCCTGAGGATGGTTTCAATGATACAACCCACCATGTACTCCTACATGCCCTCTCACCGCTACCTTTACCAAATCGTGTTCACACACTTAGCTCTCAACAGTAGGACATGTTCACAACTTTCCAATTCATCCCCGATGATTCAGACCTGACACAACTCTAAGCAATATTAAGCATGACAACAAGCATGAATGAGTAGGAACATCATGGCTCAAACAACTCCTACTCATGCTAGTGGGTTTCAACTATTTACTATGGCAAAGACAGGTCATGCAGAGGAAAGGGGTTCAACTACCGCAGCATGTAACAGTTGAATCGTTATTGTCCTAATGCAGTAAAAGAGAGCAGGAGCGAGAGAGTGGGATTATATTGGAATGAACAAGGGGGTTTTGATTGCCTGGCACTTCTGAAGATAGTATAGCTCTTCATCGGTGTCATCGAACTCATCGTCGAAACACGTCTATCGAGAGGGGACAACCACCGACAAGAGAGAAGGAACACAATCAATGCAATGCACAATATGATGCATGATAATGACATGGCAATATGCTGTGATTTGAGCTAATGCAACTAGCAATGATTTAAATGATGTTGGTTTGAGCCAAAGGTTCAAATTCAAACTCCATGTGTGATTATTTAAATGCCAACATTTGATTTGACCTGATCAGCAGGCATAAGTTGCTCAAAGATGCATGGAAATAGCAGAAATGAATAGATTGGATCTTTCTGATCATTTTTCATATATAATTTATTTCATTTGGAGTTATAGATGATTTTCTTTGATTTTTAGAAGTTTACTAATTTCTGGAATTTCCTGGATTGTTTTTAATCCAGAAAATGTTAACTGCGTCAGCATGACGTCAGCAGGTCAACAACGCCAGACCAGGTCAAACCTGATGGCTTGGACCCACGCGTCAGTGTCTCAGGGCTGGTTGGGTGGATGACAGGTGGGACCGGTCAACGCTGACTTGACCAAAGTCAAAGCTGACACGTGGGGTCCACACAGATTAGCACTAGTCTAAACAGGAAAATTAGACTAACCTAATTAGGTTCGAGGACCCACATGTCATCGACAGAGGGCACTAACTGAACAGGATTAGCACCTAAACTAATGGTGCCACATCAGCATGGCCGGAGTTAAGCCGCCGGCAAGGTGCCGCGGCAGCAGGGTGCTTCGGAAAACCCCTGTGATGCACCGTTTGAGGCGGGGTTTGCTCCTATGTGCTCCTGGGAGCGAGCTGCGTCGACCGGTGGTGGTGGCCGGAGCTGCAGTGGTTAGGATCGATGGCGGCGACCAAAACGGTTGCGGCCGGAGATCGGATGGGGTCAGGTTCGGCGTTACACGGCACGGCGAGATCATCTGAGGGGCTCTACGGGTTCCTGGGGTCACCAGGAGCACTCCGGTGCAACGAACGCAAGTGCAGGAGCTCGGGAGTGCGGAGCCCGCCGGCCTTTGCGGCGGCTGGAGCTCGGAGCTCTCGCGGATGCTGCTAGTGTACGCGGGAGACGGCTAGAGCAAGGGGAAATTGAATAGGAGCTCACAGTGGATCCTATGGCATCGACGGCGAGCTCGGGGAAGAGCTGGAGCAGGCAGAACGGCGGTGGCGATCTCGGCGGCCGAAGCTCGAAGAAGAGGTCGTGGAAGCCGCTGCAGGGCGCGTCAGCTCGTGTGGCTTGGCGGAGACGGTCTAGAGGTCGGCGGCGGAGCTTCTTGGCGCGTCGGAGAGGCGTGTGGAGGCCGGTGGCCGTGGTGGTGCTCGTCGGCGGCGGCGGGTGTGTTCGGTGGTGCCGCCCGAAGAGCAGAGGAGGGGAAGGGGTCCAGAGGAGAGAGGGGAGAGGTGCATCGGGGGTGTGCGTGGTGACGTTACAAGAGACCAGGGGAAGCAGGCAACCAGGAGGTGGCGCGGCGCGTACGCGCGGGCGAGGACCACATGCCCTCGTGCCCTCTGGCACGAGGTTGAGCACGACTGGCAGAGCCAGGTAGGCTAGGCCGGCTGGAGGAGTTGGGCCGGGTAAGTGGGCTGCCAGGTAAACTCTCTCTCTCTCTGTTTTTCCCTTTCTGTTTTTGGTTTCTATTTATTTCTTTCTGTTTTCATTTAGTTCATAAACCAAATCATTTTTATAAATCCAGAAAATATCTGTGGACAGTAACTGAATTGTTTCAGCGGCCCTCGGAAGTTTCAGAATATTTTGAGCTACCAAATATTTTATAGGAATTAATAGCTCCAATTCAAATAAAATAAGAGTTAATTTAAAAATCCAGGAATGTCCTAGAAATATGCTCACCATTTTTGGCAGAGGTTCTGGACCAACTCAAAAATGATGAACTTTTCCAATGGCATTTTGGGTTCATTGAAAATATTTTGAGGTTGAGCCTATTTGATTTGATCTCGTGCTAAGGTTTGAAAAATCCCCATTTCAACTTTCAAATAAATTTGAACATGATGCATGGATGCTTGTGCAACTAGTTACAATCAATTCTATGGCTATGACACAAGATCAATTTGATGCAATGAATTAACATCTCCGAGAAGGGCAAGTGGATCATGAAGATTGTGATAGTTTTGTGACCCCCCTTTCCTCTTACCTAACGTCTTGAATCTCGGGACGAGATTCTTGTTTAGTGGGGGTGAGTTGTAACGCCCCTAACGTTGCTATGCACTTGGACTAGCTTGGTTGTTACATCATGTCTAAATTTCTTTTAAACTTGAAATGGGGATGCAATAAACCCCTTGTACCCCTAACTCAACTAGGGTTTACTAAAATAATTATCAATGAACCTGATATGCCCTTCATAAATGTTCATCGTTTTTGAATTGGTCCAGAACCTCTGCCAAAAATGGTGCACACTTCTCTAGGACGCTATGGATTCTTGAATTAATTCATAAGTATTTGAATTTGGACATTTAAAATCCTATAAATATTTTTAAATGTCCAAATAATCTTGAAAGTATTTTGGGCTGTTGGAATTAATTTCAGAAGTGCCCATGAATATTTTCAGCATTTAATAAACTGGTTTAGTATTTCTACTAAATCAAAACAAACAACAGAAAAATATAAAAACAGAAAACAGAAAGAGAGAGAGAGAGAAAGGCCAGAGGCCACTCACCTGCACTGGGTCGGCCCACCTGGCCTGGTGCCAGTAACCCCCTACCTCTGCCAGTAGGCAGAGGAGGGACAATGGGTGCCACGCCACCAGGTTGTCTGCCTGCGTCGCCTGGCCAGCGCGACGCCTTGCGTCCTCTCCTCGGCGCCGCCTTGACCCCCTGGACACCACTCTCCCCTCCTCTGCTCTCTCCCTCGTCCTCTCCCGCTATGGCCGACGCGCCCGTAAGCCGCCGCCGCTCATTGTTACCATAGCCATCGCCTCCCCCTCGCTTCTCCGACCGGACCACGAGCTTCGCCTTCAACCTCTATGCCGTCTCTGTCGATACACGTGACTCGAAGACCATCGGAGCGCCGTCCCCAACTTCTTCTTCACCGTCGGCCGCCGCGGATCTCCACCGTTGACTTTCCACCGTCCGAGCTTCCCCGAGCACGCTGGCCATCCCTATGGCACCGCTGTGAGCACCCGAGCATTTTCCCCCTCTCCCTGCGGTCAACCTCTTCCTCTAGCTAGCCTAGCCACCGGAGCCGAGAGCTTCGTGCCGCCGGCCATGGCGCCGCCGTGGCCAGAGCCCGAACCAGCCGCTCCCGCACGCGTCATTGTTCTCCTCTCGTCCCCAGGAGCCCGTAGCCACTACCAGCTCCTCCCCACTTGCCCTACAGCCACCCGCCTGAGCTCGCCGAACTTCGGCCGCCGCTTGGCTCGGCACCGGCGTCATTTGCGGCCACCCAAGCACACCCCGCCTGCACCGTTCGACATGACCTTCTCATCGCCGTTGGCTGCCTCGATGCTCAACTCGTAGAGCTACAGGAACTCGGCAGGGTTAGTTGTGTCCTTGTAGCACGGAGGCAGGTCCGGCTTGAACTTTCCTGGCTAGATGACGCGGCGTGGCTCCGGGGTGAACGCGCGACATCCTGCCGTGGTCACGGGAGCCCGCCGTGGAGGTGGAGCCTGATCTTGGTGCTCACGCACCACCACCTCAGGTGGCACACGGTCTTGATGTGGCGGTGCTGGGAGCGCACACGCCTCTCCTTGGGGCTGTTGCACCACTTGGCAGCTTTTCTCGTCACGTGCTCGCGCCCTGCGCGGCGGGTCATGCCATGGAGCCTCACGCCTTGCCTCGGGGACGACGTCTTGTGTGGAAGGTGGAGGAGGCGCACCGTGGGCTACGTCGCTCGCAAGAGGCAGTAAGGGAGGTAGTGAATGGGACAGTGCAGTGGCCTCTCCGGCGGCGCTGACGAGCTCGGCGATGCGGTCCAGCCAGTCCTCATAGAGGTCGTCGGTTGCGCGATAGCGCAGGAGCTCGTGTGCCACGAGCAACGCAGCCTGCGTGTTCGCCGACCCGCGAGGAGCATGAGAACACGAAGCTGCCGCCGGAGTCAGCAACGGAGTGGCGGTGTGTCCATCACGCCGCGCACAAGTTTGCATCGACGAAGCCTGCTGCTCATGGGCCGCGGGGCCAGTGGCGGCATTGGCCGCATGCGAGGGGAACAAAGGGGAGCGCTGTCGCCTGCAGGCGCTGTTTGGGCGACACGGGCAGCGAGGGTGGCCCGGCGCTCAGCACGAACTCGACGAGCATCAGCCATGGCGACGGCGAAATGGGGGCGGATCGAGAGGAGGAAGAGAGGCTCCGATGCACCCCTACCTGGCACACCAAAGTCGGATTCCGGGCTCCGCAGACCCTGGACAGATTTGAACTCTAGGGTGCGTGCAAAGAACTCAACCTCCCTAGTCTGCCAACTCGTCGATCCCACGGCCTAGCTTGATGAATCGGAAGGAAATGGGACACAGCAGTTTACCCAGGTTCGGGCCACCTTGCGGTGTAAAACCCTACTCCTGCTTTGTGGTGGATTAGCCTCGAGGTGCGCTGAGGATGAACTAATAGAGTGGAAGAACAAGCTCAGGAGGTGTGTTCTTGTGTTTGTTTGAGCTGGTGGGTGAGGATGGACTGGACCCGGATCCCCTCCTATGGTGGTGGCTAGGCTCTATTTATAGTGGTCTTGGTCCTCTTCCGAAAATGAAGGCGGGAAGGGATCCCACAACGGCCAAATTCAAAGGGAGACAACTAGTACATCTTATCCTGACAAAAGGTAGTCTTCGCCTGAAAAGCTTCAGGTCGTGACGCTGTGGTGGGCTCGGCGATGACCTCCATCATGCCGTCCTGGCGGTCTAGGTCTTGTAGCATGGAAACGGAAATCGTCGGTTGATTCCTTAGGACTCCGCGCCTGTGCTTGCCTCCCTAGCACCAAAGAGGAAACTTGCTATACAGCGCCCGCTAGCGCCCGACTGGCCTTGGTCGTCATGGCTCGCGTCAACCGAGCCTCACGAGGTGGGGGCTTGCATAGAAATCTCCGCTCCTCAGGAGCCAGCCTGAGGAGGAGGCTCCTTCTGGAGGTCTTGGCGTCGTCTGCCTCACAAGGCTTGGCCCCTCGCGAGGGTCTTGCATTACTGGTGCTGAAGATGGGCTGTGCTGGGCCGTTGATGGAGCCACGCGATGGGCCGCAGGCAGGCATGTCTGGGTTGAAAGCATTTGTTCTTTGTGTATAGGTACCAATTACATTGTGATGCGTGGTTCTCCTACTGGTTCGATTACCTTGGTATCATCACTGAGGGAAATACCTACCGTAGCTGTGCTGCATCATCCCTTCCTCTTTGGGGAAATACCGACGTAGTTCAAGCCGCATCACAAGACCCTCCGCTGAAGATGACACCTGAGTGTAGGCGTCATGTTCGACATACCAAAGTCAGCCTCACCATGTGCAGTCACTGAGGGAGTCCTGGATTAGGGGCTCCCCGGGCGTCCGGGCTATGTGACGTAGGCCGGACTAATAGGCCGTGAAGATACAAGACAGAAGGCTTTCCCCCGTGTCCGGATGGGACTCTCCTTTGCATGGATGGCAAGCTTAGTGTTCGGATATGAAGATTCCTTTCTCTATTAACCGACTCTGTACAACCCTGGCCCCTCCGGTGTCAAAATAAACCGGAGTGTTTAGCCCGTAGAGGCAAGGATAATCATATATGCTAGACATCTAGGGTTTAGCCATTACGATCTCAAGGTAGATCAACTCTTGTAACCCCTATACTCATCAAATTCAATCAAGCAGGAAGTAGGGTATTACCTCCATTAAGAGGGCCCGAACCTGGGTAAACATTGTGTCCCTGTCTCCTGTTACCTTTGATCCTTAGACGCACAGTTCGGGACCCCCTACTCGAAATCTGCCGGTTTTGACACCGACATTGGTGCTTTCATTGGGAGTTCCATTGTGTCGCCGTCGAAAGGCTCGATGGCTCCATCGATCATCTACAACAATTCTGCCGTGAAGGAGATTTTTCTCCCCGGCCAAATCTTTGTATTCGGCAGCTTCGCACTACGGGCCAACTCTCTTGGCCACCTAAAGCAGATCGGCAGCTACGCCCCTGGTCATCAGATCAGTTTTGGAAATCTGAACTATGTCGCTGATATCCGAGGAGACTTGATCTTCCAAGGGTTCGCGGCCCCAACCACCGCTCTGGCCTTAGATCTGGAGCACGTCACCAGGTCTGAAGACGGGAGTTTAGAGCCTACCGGACTCTCTGTAGCTATGGAGCTCGATTCTGGAAAACCGGAGGGGATAGCATCACCGGCAGGCCCGGAGTTACGTCAGGCTCCCTCTATCATCATAAAGTTGGACTCTTCTCCGGACACTAGCTCTGAACCCTCGAAGTCCGCGTCATGTGAACTCGGCCAGGGAACTTCTGTCCCGCCCAACTCCACGGACTCTCGCTTCCCCGTCCAAACCTCACTTTTAAACGAGGCTTTGGACTTAGTGCGAACCCTCGCTACCACAGAGGAATCGCTTCCGAATTGCGCCCAACCCAGACTAGGGGCTGAGGGTAGGGAATTTTGATTCCCACCCACCACCCACTTCATAGGCACTGTCGAGGATTTAACCGACATGCTCGATTACGCCTCTAAAGACATCGACGATATGGAAGACGATGCCGGAGAGGAGCATGCCCAAAACCCGCCGTTTCACCGCATGCTGGACGACCACTTCCTCATATGACGTGGACATGGTGGACACACCTAAAGGAGGCAACCACAATGATGAGAAGGATGCAGTCGAGGATGAACCTCCTGAGATACCACCAATGCGTCGACGTCAGCGGCGCTGCTCTAAATCACGTCGCGGAAAAGATAGAAATACCGGAATCGGAGACAATAATACTCCGGAGAATGCCGAAGACCAAGAAGCCCCCATCAAGCCAACATCCGAGCAGGATGATCAGGAGGACGGGCAAGCTGACCCTGACGAGCCAGCAGGGAACGAGGACTCGGAGGATAGAAACTATCTACCACTCTCCGAGGATGACGAGAGCCTCGGCGGTGAAGATTTCATCGTGCCAGAGGAACCCCTTGAACAAGAGCGCTTTAAGCGCCGGCTAATAGCCAATGCAAGAAGCCTGAAAAAGAAGCAGCAGCAACTTCAAGGTGATCATGATTTTCTCAAATGACAGATGGACTAATGTCCTGGCAGTCGAGGAATACGACCTCGAACGCCCACCTAAGAGCTACCCAAAGCGCAAGCTGCTACCCCAATTCGAAGATGAGGCGCTGGAGCCCATACCACCAACGCGTGATGCTGTTGACAGACCGGACCGACCACCACGTGGACGGGACAGGGCGGAAACTCAAGCCGAACACCAGCCCACACCACCTTGCTGCAGAGGCAGAGAAACAACGGCTCCAGAATACACCTACGACCTACGACAGGACCTGGACAATAGAGCCGGTCATACTAGATCAATCTACGGATCAAGGGGGCGTGCCCCAGCACAAGAAGACGGCCATCAGGCCTGGCGCGACAAGCACGACCTCACCCGGGCAGAAAACCGCATATGGACTTTGTCCGAACTACGTCCAGACGTTGCCCGATACAGAGGCGCTGCGCACCACCTATGCTTCACCGATGAGGTAATGGAGCACCATTTCCCATAAGGGTTTAAACTCGTGAACATCGAATCATACGATGGTACGACAGATCCCGCAGTCTGGATTGAAGATTTTCTTCTCCACATTCACATGGCTCGGGGCGACGATGTACATGCCATCAAATATCTCCCCCTAAAACTTAAGGGACCGTCACAGCACTCGCTAAACAACCTTCCAAAAAACTCCATCGGCAGCTGAGAAGACTTGGAAGATGCCTTTAGGGATAACTTCCAAGGTACCAATGTACGGCCCCCAGACGCCCATGACCTCACTCACATAGTCCAGCAACCCGGAGAGTCAGCCCGAAAACTCTGGCCCAGGTTCTTAATTAAAAAGAATCAAATTGTAGACTGTCCGGACGCCGAAGCCCTCGCGGCCTTTAAACACAGCATCCGGGACGAATGGCTCGCCAGACACCTCGGCTAAGAAAATCCGAAGTCCATGGCAGCCCTTACCGCACTCATGACCCGCTTTTGCGCGGGAGAAGACAGCTGGCTAGCCCGTAGAAGCAATAGCCATGGACAACAATGGCAAGCCACGACGCAACAAGCACAAGCGTCGAATAGATAATGGCGGTACCGAGGATACGACAGTCAATGCTGGATTCAGCGGCCCTAAACACGACCAACAAAAGAAGCCTTTCAAAGGAAACAGAGATGGTCCATCCAGTTTCAACAGAATACTCGATCGGCCTTGCCAATTCATGGCACCCCCGATAAGCCTGCCAATCATACCAACATAAACTGTTGGGTTTTCAAACAGGCCGACAAACTCAACGCCGAACACAAGGGGAAAGGGCCGCCCAGCGAGGACGATGACGAAGAGCCTCGTCAACCGACCACAGGGCGACAGAAGAAATTTCCGCCCGAGGTAAAAGTAGTAAATATGATATATGTCACACATATCCCTAAGAGGGAGCGCAAGCGCGCATTACGGGACATCTACGCCATAGCGCCGGTCGTCCCAAATTTCAACCCATGGTCGGATTGCCCGATCACCTTCGATCGAAAGGACCAACCAACCAGTATCTGTCATGGACGTTCAGCAGCTCTGGTCCTCGATCCAATCATCGACGGATTCCACCTCACGCGAGTCCTCATGGACGGCGGCAGCAGTCTCAACCTACTTTACCAATACACCGTCCGCACAATGGGCATTGATCCATCAAGAATCAAGCCCACTAAAACTACCTTTAAAGGAGTAATACCTGGTGTAGAGGCCCACTGCATGGGTTCAATCACATTGGAGGTCGTCCTCAGTTCGCCGGACAACTTCCAAAGCGAAAACTTGATCTTCGACATCGTCCCTTTACACAGTGGCTACCACACACTGCTCAGACGAACCACGTTCGCTCGCTTCAATGCGGTCCCGCACTACGCCTATCTAAAGCTCAAGATGCCCGGTCCACATGGCGTCATCACAATCGACGGAAACATGGAATGCTCCATCCGTACTGAGGAGCATACCGCGGCCATCGCGGCCGAAGTGCAAAGCGGCCCTATCAAGCCGCACACCACGTCGGCTATTAAGCCGCCGGGCTTTATTAAACAAGTCCGGTCAATTCCGCATGCTGACAGGTCGGCAACTCCAGAGCTGGATTAGCAGTTTCGCCTCCGTCGATCGCCAAGTACATCCACAAAATTCCTACAGCGCGTGCATAATTATGCACTCAAAATACCTTGGGCATCAGCGGAGGCACAATACGGTCAGGCCTACAGTATAGTTCAACCCTATATGGCCTTCCCCATTTCTATAATTACTTTTTCTCTTTTACCACAGGTGAATCAAAACCTATTCATCCTACGGACTTACAAGGACTCACTCCGAGCCCAGTTTCGTACAAATAGTCCAAGACCATTCCTCTCAAGGAATCTTTCTCTGTAAGGCGACAGCGGCGCAGACATGCGATAGGAGGTCCAAAGGATTTTGTAGACCAATAACTTTATTCAAGAACCTGTATCGAGCTTTTCCCCTTAGTCTTAGACCCCCGGCATGTAAAATGACCTTGCCAATTATGGTACCCTCTGTAAGATTACATTTTGACATATCAATCAGATTCCAGTGAACACAAATTTTGTACAGGATCACCTTTATTCGTAGACTGTATTCCGTCCCTCCAGCTGTCTCACACACACACCTCGGCACCAATTGCCAGGGGCTCTATATGGCAACATATGTGTTGCCAAAAAAAAGCCAGACCAACTTTATAGCACAATTCGGCGTCCCCAGCTTGGCACTATATGCATCAGCTCCAATTCATGTCTTTGGTCAATAGTTGGGTTGCCCGGCTCCTGTGCTTGCTACCTTATGTTCTCTCTAATCGGCTAGGGTAGTAAAGGGAGAACTACTGCGATTGTGTTTCTGGTTCATCCGGTTAAGCACCTCAGTATAGAAAGCCGAAAACTGACCGTCATGATGAGGCGAGAGCTGGTCAGCCACTCGGTGACTTATTAAAATCTTTAGCATTTTTTTCCTTATTATACGAAGGACTGTTTTCCGGTCACATACGTAACGCATCCGCATCCGGATAGCCGCGTACGTACCAAGGGCTACTTCGTAGACCCATCATCAAACACCTATGGCTAAGTGAGAGTGATAAAGCCTCATAGTCTGACTGCCTGGTTCGCCGCACTGTCAAGTGTGACCATGTGCTATTCTGAACACCCCCGTAGTATCTACATGGGGGCTGAAGCCGGCAACTGGAAAACTCTCAGGAATACAAAAATGTCTGGACAGGAGGATAGAACTTTCAGATAAAGGCACAAATATATTGCAAAGCTTTAATACATAATGACAACGTCCAGGGAGTTCAGGTACATTCATTCAAACATAATGTCCTTTCAGCACTGACCCTCTATCAAGCGGGCGCCCTCTAGGACGTCGTCTAAGTAGCGCTCCGACGTGCGGTGGTCCTTCCCTCCGGGCGGGCCCTTAACTGCAACACCGGCGACCTTCATCTTCGCCTAGTACATCTTGACGCGGGCGAAGGCCATCCGTGCACTTTCTATGCACACTGACCGCTTGACTGCGTCGATTCGCGGCACTGCATCGACAAGTCGCCGCACCAGGCCGAAATAGATGCTCGGAATAGGTTCGGCTGGCCATAGCCGAACTAAGACGTCCTTCATGGCCGCTCAGTATATCTTATGCAGCTTGGCCCACTGCGCCATTTGGTCGTTCAGGAACGCCGGGCGCTCCTGCGCCGCGAACTGTGACTAGAACAGCTTCGCCGTCGCATGTCCCTCCTGAGCCTGGAAAAATTGCGCGGCATTGGCGGCACTCTTTGGAAGATCCGCAAAAGCGTCTGGAGAACTCCACAGTTGATTAAGCAAGGCATATCTCTAATCGCCAAACTTAGTCTATAAAAGAAAGGGCTTACCAGCCGCTATCTGTCCGGCCTGCCGGATCTCTTCGTGAGCCGCTCTGGATTCGGACCGCGCATCTTTTGCCTCCTGAAGGGCTTTGTCGAGTTCGGTCGCCTTGGTTTTATTCTCCTTCTCAAGGGACTCATACTTGCGGACGGTGTCCTTGAGCTCTTGCTCTACGACGGATATCCGCTCCTCGAACTGGTGCCGGGTGGCCTGTCCGGCCTTCAAATCTGCAGCCCCTTTATCAGCGACCGCATTGCTCACCCTGGCCTGCACCTTGGCCTGAGCAAGTTCACCCCTGAGGGTCTCGACCTCGGCAGCACCATCTGTAATTATGCAAATAATAGCGTCTAAGTTTCAACCTAATGTTCGCACATTCATATAGGCACAAAAGGGATGTTCGAAGCATACCTTGCGCCTCGTCGCGCCGCTTGTTAATGAGGACAATTTCCTCATCGGCCAACTTCAGTTTCTGCTTTAGTTCGGAAACCTCCGCAGCCTGGGCATTTGCCGCTAACAGTGAAGCCTATTTTTCCAATCAAATAAGTATGTTACTTCCTGTAGATATCTATAGATCCTCTGTTCGCCCTTTTTCATGGGCCGACCAGAGTCTCAGGGGCTACTATCTATATACAGGCCTATTGTTCATATGGAAAGCAGCTAAAGACATTACATCGCATACCTCGAAGCCCGTTAGTAGGCTCGTGAAGTCTTCATTCAGCTCGCTTTTGGCGGACCGAATCTTCTCAACCACCATACCCATCAAGGTACGATGCTCCTCCAAGACGGATGCACTTTGCAGTACGTCGATCAGGGTGTCCGGCTCCTCCGGATTCATGGAGGTCGCCGCAGTATCAGGCGCCCCCCTGTTGAAGGGGGCCGCTCACCCGACTCCGGATCCGTCTCTAGGGTGGTATTCGGCTGGGGGCCGAACAACCCAGGGCTCCCATTGAGGCAGTCCTGGATTAAGGGGTCCTCGGGTGTCCGGAGTATGTAACATGGGCCGGACTAATCTGCTATGAAGATACAAGATAGAAGACTTCTTCCCGTGTCCGGATGGGACTCTCCTTTGCATGGAGATGGAAAGCTTGGCATTCGGATATGTAGATTCCTTCCTTTGTAAACCGACTCTGTACAGCCCTATGCCCCTCCGGTGTCTATATAAACCGGAGGGTTTAGTCCGTAGAGGCAATCATAATCATACAGGCTAGACATCTAGGGTTTAGCCATTATGATCTCGTGGTAGATCAACTCTTGTAATTCTCATATTCATCAAGATCAATCAAGCAGGTAGTAGGGTATTACCTCCATCGAGAGGGCCCGAACCTGGGTAAACATCGTGTCCCCCGTCTCCTGTTACCATCGACCTTAGACACATAGTTCGGGAACCCCTACCCTAGATCCACCGGTTTGGACACCAACATTGGTGCTTTCATTGAGAGTTCCGCTGCGTCATCATCAGAAGGTTCAATGGCTCCATCAGTCATCTACAACAATGCTGCCCTGAGGGAGGTTTTCCTCCCTGGCCAGATCTTTGTGTTTGGTGGCTTCGCACTGCGGGCCAACTCGCTTGGCCATCTAGAGAAGATCGACAGCTACGCCCCAGGTCACCAGATTAGTTTTGGAAATCTGGACTATGTCACTGATATCCGAGGACACTTGATCTTCCAAGGGTTCACGACCCCAACCTCCGCTCTGGCCTTAGATCCGGAGCGCATCGCCAGGTCCGAAGACGGGATTACTGAGCCCGTCGGACTATCTGCGTCCACTAAGCCCCGCACAGCAGAGCCGGAGGAAATAGTGTCGCTGGCAACCATCATGAAGCCGGGCTCTTCTCCAGACACGGGCTCCGAACCCTTGGAGTCAGCATCGTTTGTGTTCGGCCAAGGATTCTCCCTCCCGCCGTACTCCACGGACTCTCTTCCCCCTGGCCAAATGTCTCCTTTAAGCGAGGCTCTGGACTTAATGCGATCCCTTGTCATTACAGAGGAGCAACATCCGAACTACGCCCAGCCCGAACTTGGGGCTGAGAGCAGGGAATTTTATGTCCCACCCACCACCCACTTCATAGCCACTATCGAGGACTTAATTGACATGCTCGATTACGGCTCCAAAGACATCGACAGTATGGACAACGATGTCGGAGAAGAGCAGGCCCAAAACCCGCCGTTTACCGGACGCTGGACGACCACCTCTTCGGATGACGTGTACATGGTGGATACACCCAAAGAGGGTAACGGTGATGAAAAAGAAGATCCAGTCAAGGATAAACCTCCTGAGATACAGCCAAAGCGCCGACGTCAACGGCGGCGCTCTAAATCACGCCATGGAAAAGACTGCAATACCGGCACAGGAGAAAATAACACTATGGACGATGCCGAAGACCAAGAAGACCCCGTCGACGATCGGGAAGATGGGCAAGTTAGCCCTGACGAATAGGCCGTAAACGAAGACCCGCAGGACAATAATTATCTCTCACTCTCCGAGGATGAGGTGAGCCTCGGTGACGAAGACTTTATCGTACCTGAGGAACCTCTAGAGCAGGAACGCTTTAAGCGCCGTTAATTGCCACCGCAAGGACCCTAAGAAAGAAGCAGCAGCAGCTTCAAGCTGATCAAGATCTGCTCAACGATAGGTGGACTAATGTCCTAGCAGCTGAGGAATATGTCCTCGAGCGCCCAACCAAAAGTTACCCGAAGCGTAAACTGCTACCCCAATTTGACGACGAGGCCCTCGAGCCCGCACCATCAGCACGTAATGCGGCTGACCGACCATGTCGTGGCCGGGACAAAACGGCAACTCAAGCCGAACACTAGCCCATACTACCTCGCCTTAAAGGTAGAGATATAATAGCTCGGGGATATACATATGACCTGCGGCAAGAGCTGGACAGTAGAGTAGGTCAGACCAGATCAATCTACGGATCGCGGGGGCGTGCCCGGACGCGCAACGATGGCTATCTAGCCGGACGTGACAAGCATAATCATGCCCAGTCCGGAAACCGCAGATGGACTCCATCCGAGGTACATGGCGACTTGGCCTGATATAGAGGCGCCGCACACCCCCTCTGCTTCACTGATGAAGTAATGGAGCACGAATTCCCAGAAGGGTTTAAACCCGTGAATATCGAATCGTATGATGGAACAACAGATCCCGCGGTATGGATTGAGGATTTTTTTTCTCCATATTCATATGGCCCGCGGTTATGATCTTCATGCCATCAAATACCTCCCACTAAAACTCAAGGGACCAGCTCGGCACTGGTTGAACAGCCTGCCTGAAAACTCAATTGGCAGCTGGGAGGACTTGGAAGACGCCTTCCGCGACAACTTCCAATGTACATACGTCTGACCTCCGGATGCCGATGACTTAAGTCACATAGTTCAATAGCCCGGAGAGTCAGCCCGGAAATTCTGGACTAGGTTCCTAACTAAAAGAACCAAATCGTCGACTGTCCGGACGTCGAAGCCCTAGCGGCCTTTAAGCATAGCATCCGTGACGAATGGCTCGCCCGACACCTCGACCAGGAAAAGCCGAAGTCCATGGCAGCCCTCACGGCACTTATGACCTGCTTTTGCGCGGGCGAAGATAGCTGGCTAGCCCATAGCAATAATAATTCAAGCAAACCTGGCACCTCGGGAGCTAGAAATAGCAATGGCAAGCCCTGACGCAACAGGCATAAGCGTCGAAACAATGGTGATAGTACCGATGACACGGCGGTCAACGCCGGATTCAGTGGCTCCAAATCCGGCCAGCGGACGAAGCCATTTAAAAGGAACAATCCGGACTCATCCAGCTTGGACCACATACTCGATCGTCGATGTTAGATCCATGACACCCCCGATAGACCAGCCAATCATACCAACAGAAGTTGTTGGGTCTTTAAACAGGCTGGCAAGTTAAATGCCGAGAACAAGGAGAAGGGTCGCAGAGTGAGGATGACGACGAGGAGCCCCATCCACCGAACACAGGGGGACAGGAGAAGTCCCCCCCTAGGTTAAAACATTGAACATGATATACGTTACCCATATCGCCAAGAGGGAGCGCAAACGTGTGCTTAGGGACGTCTATGCGATAGAGCCAGTCACCTGAAAATTCAACCCATGGTCGTCCTGTCCGATCACCTTTGATCGCAGGTACCATCCGACCAGTATCCGTCATGGCTGTTCGGCCGCACAGGTCCTTTACCCAATCATTGATGGACTCCACCTCACGCGAGTCCACATGGACTGTGGCAGCAGCCTCAACCTGCTCTATCAGGATACAGTCCGCAAAATGGGCATCGATCCATCAAGGATCAAGCCCAGAAAAACTACCTTTAAAGGAGTAATACCGGGTGTAAAGGCCCGCTGCACGGGTTCAATCACATTGGAAGTTGTCTTCGGATCCCCGGACAACTTCCTAAGTGAAGACTTGATTTTAGACATCGTCCCCTTCTGCAGTGGCTATCACGCACTGCTCGGACGAACTGCATTTGCTCGATTCAATGCGGTGCCACACTATGATGATCTCAAACTCAAGATGCCCGGACCACGCGGTGTCATAACAGTCAATGGAAACACGGAGTGCTCCCTCCATAGCGAGGAGCACACCACGGCCCTGGCAGCGGAAGTATAGAGCGGCCTTATCAAGGAGAACTTTAATTTAGCGGCCAAGCTCCCGGACACTGTCAAACGAGTCCGGACTACTCCGCAGCATGACAGTCCAGCTCATCAGGAGTTAGACTAGCAATTAGGCTTCCGTCTTAGTCCCGACCAAATGGCGGCATACGTACCACGCATACATAACTTCGCACTCAAAATACCATGGGCAGAGATGGAGGCATAACTAGATGGTGGCCCATAATACGGCTTAACCTAACCTGGGCACACATGCTTTCCCTTTTCTTTTTTCCCTTTTCAGGCCTCTTCTCTACAGGCCCCTCCCGACGGCATGATCATCGGTCCTTTCAAAGGATGGATATACCAAGGCGGCAAGCAGCACAGACGTGTGGGGGAATCTCTAGGTGTTCTTCTTGACGATCATTCTACCTGTTTTCAGGACCCGCACGCAGCTCCCCCTTGGTCTTGGCATGTTAAATAGCGATGTTTCTTATCGCACTATTTGTATAAATGCGCTTTGACGTATTAATCAAATTATAATGGAAACAGTTTGTGGCCCAACTTATGTGGCACTAGCTTACTACTTCATTTTATTTCGCTATTCTTAACGACTGCACCCGTACACTTTGGTTCACTTTAATTTGCCAGGGGCTTCATTGTGCAACATACTATGGCAACAAAGTCCGGACACTTTTTACAGTATAGTTCGGCACCCCGAAATTAGCATTATATGCATCGGCTCCGAATCATGTCTTTCGTCAATAGTTGGGTTGCCCGGCTCCTGTGCTTCCTACCTTACGTTCCGTCCTATCGGCTAAGGTAGTAAAGGGAGAACTACTACGATTGTGTTTCTGGTTTATCCGAGCAAACACCTCAGTAGAGAAAGCCGAAAACTGACTGTCATGATGTGGCAAGAGCTGGTCAGCTATTCGAAGGTTAAAAATCTTTTGCGATTTTTTCCGCATTATGCGACGAATCGGCCTCTACCCGATCAGGTGTCTACAGCACCCTAGTCCGGATTAAATACTAACTAGGGGCTGTTCCTACATTTCTATTGTCAAACTCCTATGGCTAAGTGAGGGTGGTAAAGCCACATAGTCCGATTGCCTGGTTCATTGCGCTAAACACCTCCTTCAAGGACCAAACTCTTGGATCAAGAGTGTTTAGATTCCATCCCAAACACCCCCGTACTACCTACGTGGGGGCTGAAGCCGACGACTGTCCAACTCTCGGATTTAACAAAATGGCCGCACAGGAGGTAAAATTTGAAAACAACAAATATTATATTACATAATGGCTTTGTTTCATAATACAGGAAGGGATAACATGAATGACTTCATTCCAAGATAATGTCTTTTGAACACTGGCCCTCTAGAATGCGGGATCCCTTCAGGACATCATCAAAATACCGCTCGGGCGTGCAGTGCTCCTTACCCGCGGGCGGTCCCTCGGTCGCGAGCTTGACGACGTCCATCTTCGCCCACTGCACCTTGACGCGGGCGAAGGCCATCCGCGCACCTTCGATGCAGACCGACCGCTTGATGGCATCAAGCCGTGGGTAGGCATTGACCAGCCGCTTCACGAGCCTGAAGTAGCTTCTGGGTTTGGCTTTGGCAGGCCATAGATGTATTATCAAATCCTTCATGGCCAATTCGACCACCCTATGCAGTTCGGTTAGCTATTTCAGCTGATCGCTAAAGGGCACCGGATGCTCTGGCGCAAGGTATTGCGACCAGAACAGCTTCTCCGTTGGGCTTCCTTCTTCAGCTTGGAAGAAATCCGCAGCGTCAGCAACACTGCATGACAGATCCGCAAACGCTCCTGGAGAACTCCAAATCCGGGTCAATAAGAGGTACCTTTTCTTCACATACTTGCTCTATATAATAAAGGCCTTACCCGCCGCGATTTTTCTGGCCTCCTGGATTTCCTTGAGGGTAACCTGGGATTCAACCCGGGCATCTTCTGTGCTTTGGCGGGCCTTGGCAAGTTCAGACTCTTGATCCGCAATATTGCGCTCCAAGGACTAGCATTTCTTCACGGCGTCCTGGAGCTCCTGCTGGACCTCACTGACCCTGGCCTCGTGTTTTTCGCGAGCGGCTTGTTCCTTTACCGCTCTCTCCCGGGCTTCAGCCAGCGCCTTCTTGAGGGTATCCACCTCGGTCGCCGCTCCTACAAAATATCTTGGCACTGTGGTCAACACAAATCATTCATCCTTTCTGAATCTACACAAGGTCATTGCATACCTTGATTGTCCTCCAGCTGTTTTTTTCACAGCCAAGCTCTTCCCGGTCCGCTCCAAACTCTGCTTCAGTCCGGAGACTTTGGCAGAATGGGAGGTCGCAGCCTGCAACGACGCCTGCTTATTCACATAGACATGTATGGTTAGTCTCCTGTGAAAATTATTTGATCCTCTGTCCGGCTTTTCTTTCCGAACACCGGACTGAGTCTCAGGGGCTACTATCTATACTATGACATTCTTTTTGCATAATTATGTCACATACCTCAATGCCTGTTAGCAGGCTGGTGCAGGCTTCGGTCAGTCCGCTCTTAACGGACTGAACCCTGTCAACCATCGTACCCATAAGGATACGGTGTTCCTCAACAATGGAAGCACTTTGCAGCGCTTCTAGTAGAGTATCCGGTGCCTCTGGATGGACAGAGGTCACCGGTGGAATCGGTGCACCTCCTTCTTTCAAAGGAGGCTGCTTGCCTGATTCCGGAGCCGTATTGGTCTCCAGAATTGTATTCGGCTGGAGACCGAATTGAATATGGCCCCCATTGCCAGTCTCCAGGGGGATTTTCTCCCCCATGTGTCCGGTGGACGAGGTATGACCCTATGGCGCCACCCTAACGGCCTCCTATGTTTCTCCCTGGCCTAGGGAGGTCCTTCGGGACAACACCTCGGCGTCGTCCACGGCTTGGGGAGAGAAGGCCGCCGGAAGGGACACGCTGTCCATCACCTTCGGATCCAGCGAATTCCCCAAAGATGAGGATCGCTGGAGGTCGGAACGAGCCGGACTGCAGCGCATCATTCAACATGTTAAAACCATGATGTAAAGGAGCTGGATATATGTGTGCGTCTTTGAGTACTTACGATTCGGCCAGGGGCTTATCCCTGGGGCGCCACTCGGACCTGCTATCGATGTCCCACGCGGAGTTCTCCACAAGGGAGACCTTCCCCTTCTTGGATTCCTCTGCCTCCAGATGCGTGGAGGCCGCCCTTTTCTTCCTTCCCCCCTCCGAGGGAGAGTTTCTTTCCTCCTCCTCCTCGTCGTCCTCAGTGGGGGAGGAGTGGGTCTTGGTGTCTTCAGACGTCACGTCCGAAGTGCCCTTATGGCGGGGGCCACTTTTGGTCTCCTTGGCCTTCTTCTCCGGTGCTTGGTAGGGCGCCTGAACTAGCATCTTCGTCAGAAGTGGGATTGTTGGGTTTTTGGGCAGCGGAGCCGGACACTGAATCCGCTCCGGCCTCTTTGTCCAGCCTTGAAAAGACAGATAAGGGAAGCTTAGACATCCTCCTTGAAGGTACAGGTGAATGATATACTTTGGAATGCGAGAAACTTCCCAGACTGGCAGGATGGGTCAGGTTGTACTCACGATCCTCGGTCATCTTCGGCCACGTCTCATTGGCCTTGAAAAACACCATCCAGATGGCTTCGTGTGTAGTGCCGAAGAACTATTGCAAGGTCTGGTGCTCGCCCGGATCGAACTCCCACAAATGGCAAGTCCGGCTTTGGCACGGAAGGATCCGGCGAAAAGGCATCACCTGGATCACATTGACAAGCTTGATGTTCTTGTCTACCATGCTCTTGATGTGCGTCTGAACTGCTGTCAGCTTGTCCGACGAAGACCAGCCCATGCCCTTCTCTAGCCAGGAGGTCAGCCGCATCGGGGCTCCGGACTGGAATTCGGGAGCCGCGCCCCAGGTGGCGTCGCGAGGCTCTTTAACGTAGAACCACTGACGTTGCCACCCTTTGATGGTCTCCATGAAGGTACCTTTGGGCCATGAGACATTGGGCATCTTGCTCACCATAGTGCTTCCGCACTCCGCGTGTTGACCACCCACCACCTTCGGCTTAACATTGAAGATCTTTAACCACAATCCGAAGTGGGGTGGGATGCGGAGGAAGGCCTCGCACACGACAATGAATGCCGAGATGTTGAGGAAGGAGTTGGGGCCAGATCATGGAAATCTAGCCCGTAGTAGAACATAAGTCTCCGGACGAATGGGTGGAGAGGAAATCCCAACCCGCGGACGAAGTGGGGGATGAATACCACACTCTCATGGGCTTTGGGTGGGGATGATCTTCCCCTTTGCTGGAAGCCGGTGGGCGATTTCCTGGGCTAAGTACCCAGCATCTCGGAGCTTGGTGATGTCCTTCTCCTTGACGGAGGATACCATCCACTTGCCCTGCGCTCCAGATCCGGACATGGTCGGAGTGCTTTTCTGAGGCGGAGAGGATGAGAGCTTGGGTGCTGGAGCTCGAGAATGGGTGGGTAGAGAGAAAGAAGGCATGGGTGAAAGGGTGAATCCTTATCTCCTTATAAAGGCAGTGAATATCAAGCGCCTCCCCACTCGCCTTAAGACTCGCCTATTCCCCAAGGGTCGCGCAGATGGCGTGGTTGGATTACCCACGCCCGTATTGATGAGAATCCCGCAATAAGGGGACACGATCTCTGCTTCGACAAGATGTGCCACTAAAACCGCATCTTGAAACGTGGAGCGGGAGGCTAAATAATGGTTCGAAATAATGACCGGGCAGCGCGTGATGTCACGCTACAAAAGTTGTCAGTAGATTGGACTCGTGAAATATTATACTCTCTGCGTGTGCGTGTGGTACTTGTTTTGCTGAGCCGGACACGTTTTCTGTGTTCGAAGGCTGTTTTGGAGTATCCGGAGGAGGAACCCGCCTTGCAATGCTGAAGACAATCTGCACGCCGGACACATCGTCATTGAATCTTGGTTCAGGGGCTACTGAGGGAGTCCTGGATTAAGGGGTCCTCGGGCGTCCGGACTATGTAATATGGGCCGGACTAATGGGCTATGAAGATACAAGACGGAAGACTTCTTCCCATGTCCGGATGGGACTCTCCTTTGCGTGGATGGCAAGCTTGGCATTCGGATATGTAGATTCCTTCCTTTGTAAACCGACTCTGTACAACCCTAGGCCCCTCAAGTGTCTATATAAACCGGAGGGTTTAGTCCGTAGAGGCAATCATAATCATACAGGCTAGCCATCTAGGGTTTATCCATTACGACCTCATGGTAGATCAACTCTTGTAACTCTCATATTCATCAAGATCAATCAAGCAGGAAGTAGGGTATTACCTCCATCAAGAGGGCCCGAACCTGGGTAAACATCGTGTCCCCCGTCTCCTGTTACCATCGAGCTTAGATGCACAGTTCGGGACCCCCTACCCGATATCCGCCGGTTTTGACACCGACACCCATCGCTGGTCTTCAAGGGGGCCGCACCCCCTGTGCCCTCGACGGCCAAGGTATTCCCCTCCGGTGCCATGTTGATGGGTTCCTGTACCTCTCGGTGATCCGGAGAAGTCCTCTGGGATGACACCTCGATGTCATCCGCCCTAGGGGGCGGGGAAGCTTGTGGAGGCGTCTCACTCTCTGTCATCTCTGGCGGTAGATCCCCCGATGACGATGATACTTGAGGGAGATCGTGGGCCGGGCTGCAACACATAATTTAATATTATTCCCGCAATTCAAAAAGAACTAGATGTGTATAGAGCATCCTTAGTTACTTATGATTCGGCAAGGGGCTTGCCCCTGGGGCGGTGTCTTGGGACGGCTTCGGCTTTCGAATCTGAGCCATCTGGCAGGGGTATCTTTCCCCTCTTCGGGGCCTCCACCTCTAGGTCTTCGAGGGCCGCCCTTTTCCTCCCCTGGGGAGGAAGGTTATCGCTTTCTTCCTCCTCTTCGTCTTCGGAGGAGGGAGCCTAGGCCCCCCCAGACACAGCGTCCGATGTACCTTTAGGGTGAAGGCCACCTTCGGCCTTCTTGCTCTTCTTCTTCTTGTCCTTCTTCGCCGGAGCTTGGTATGGCGTCGGGACTAGCATCTTCATTAATAGAGGATCAGCTGGGTTTTCGGGAAGTGGAGCCGAACACCTGATTCGCTCCGCCTTCTTTATCCAGCCCTGATTAAAGGATGGAATTCTCAGTGCATCACCTTGGACTAATGGACTAAGCTATGTTCAGAAATTGAGCACTTACCGGGGTGTCCGGATGGTTGCAGTCGAGGCCGATGTCCTCAGATGTATCCGGCCATGATTTTTGAGCTTTGAAAAGCAGTTTCTAGATCCCTTTGTGCGTTGTGCCAAAGAATTGCTGCAGGGTCCGCGACCCTTCCGGGTTAAACTCCCACATACGGAGAGACCGTCGCTGGCACGGAAGGGTTCGGCGGACGAGTATCACTTGGATCACGTTAGTAAGACTGGTGTCTTTTCCGATGATGCATTTGATGCGCTTCTGCAGCATCAACACCTCGTCGGATGATCCCCAGTACAGACCCTTATTGATCCACGATGCGAGCCACAGTGGGGAACCGAATCTGAATGCAGGAGCGGCCGCCCATTTGGTGCCGCGGGGTTCGGTGATGTAGAACCACTCATGCCGCCATACCTTGATGGTTTCCATGAAGGCCCCTTTTGGCGAGGTAACCTTGGCAAGCTTGCTCACCATAGCGTCGCTGCACTCCGCGTGCTCCCCGTCGACCACCTTCGGCTTCACGTTGAATGTCTTGAGCCATAGGCCAAAGTGTGGGGGGATACGGAGAAAAGCCTCACACATGACGATAAACGCCAAGGTATGGAGGAAAGAGTTCGGGGCTAGATCATGAAAATCTGGCCCGTAATAGAACGTAAGACCACGAACAAAGGGGTGGAGAGCAAACCCTAACCCACGAAGGAAGTGAAGGATGAACACAACCCTCTCACCGGGCTTTGGTGTGGGGATGACCTGCGCTTTGGCAGGGAGCCCGTGTGGGATTTCCGCAGTCAGGTACCTCGCCTCCCGGAGCCCTGTGATGTCCTCCTCGGTGACAGGGGAGGCCACCCACTTGCCTTGAGAGCCGGATCTGGACATGGCTGGAGTGCTTGGTGGCAATAGAAGAAGTCGAGAATTGGGCACTGGAGCTCAGGGATGGAAAGGCTGAGGAAGAAGAAGGCGTGGGGGAGAAAATGGGTCTTTATCCCTTTATAAAGGCAATGAATATCAAGCGCCTCCTCACGACCCTTAAAACTCGCCTATTCCCAAGGGGTCGTGCAAATGACACGGTTGGATTATCCAAACCCATATTGATGAGAATCCCGCAATAAGGGGACATGATCTTGTCTTGACAAGACATGTCAATGTGGGTCGTGCCTTGAAACATGAAGCGAGAGGCTAAATACGGTTCGAAATAATAATGAGGCCAAGCATAATGCTCGCCGAAAAAAGGTTGTTGATAGACGTGATTTATTTTCAAGTATTTTTTTCTTATGGTTTAGGGTTGTAGCTGATAAACGGAGCCGAATATAGCTCCCATGTTTGAAGGCTACTTTGGAGTATTTGGAGGAGGAACCCGCCTTGCAATGCCAAAGTCAATCGGCGCGCCGAACACATCGTCATTGAAGCCTGGTCCAGGGGCTACTCAGGGAGTCCTGGATTAGGGGCCCCGGGCGTCCGGGCTATGTGACATAGGCCGGACTGAAAGGCCGTGAAGATACAAGACGGAAGGCTTTCCCCCGTGTCCGGATGGGACTCTCCTTTGCGTGGATGGCAAGCTTAGCGTTCGGATATGAAGATTCCTTTCTCTGTAAACCGACTCTGTACAACCCTGGGCCCCTCCGGTGTCTATACAAACCGGAGGGTTTAGCCCGTAGAGGCAAGGATAATCATATAGGCTAGACATCTAGGGTTTAGCTATTATGATCTCGAGGTAGATCAACTCTTGTAACCCCTATACTCATCAAAGTCAATCAAACAGGAAATAGGGTATTACCTCCATTAAGAGGGCCCGAACCTGGGTAAACATCGTGTCCCTGTCTCCTGTTACCTTCGATCCTTAGACGCACAGTTCGAGACCCCCTACTGGAGATCTGCCGATTTTGACATCGACAGTCACTATCATCATGGCTGTAGAGCTAGCCTGCTTAACTAGTCGTGTTCGACATAATTTCCCGTGCGTTGCCACGAGTAATAATATATATTGTACTCGAGTAATGGGTATGTACGCGAACATTAATCGTAACATAGTACCTTGTGCTAGATAGTCGTAATATTACAAGTTTCAATCTGATATTACAAATGCTAGGAGTAATGCTGCACCTATGAAGAGGGGATTATTAGGAAGTTTACGTAAGAACTTTCGTTACTTTAGGTGGATACATCATTATCGTACAAACTAAAATCCACTGCCCTGAGAAGTCACTAATGCGCAAATAAATTTTTTAGTCTCTGGCGACTTGATGTTTCAAAAACAAATTCAGCTTCTGCGGAGCCTTGTCTGAGATGCTTGCGGTGATCAGCACGCTATGCATTGTTGCGGTAGAGAACGCCAAACCTCATTACCTTGAGCACACTTGCCTTTAGAAGAAAGAACCTGGCCAATTTAATCTAAGATGTGTTGCCTCGGTAGTCGATCAAATCAATGTTTGTAAGATGCAGATCAAGGCATTCGATGAGATTGTTATAGTGCAGCACATTTTTCACTTTTGGGTCTTTTTTATCTGCAAAGAAGCTAACTTATTAGAGCAGCTGGCTGTATAAGATTGCCGTGTCATCAAGAGGTACCAATATCATTCCCTCATATGATAGCGTTGGCTATAGGGTTGTCTCTAAGGCTAGTGATAGTTTCTCTCTCTCTCTTTCTCTTTCCTCTCATTTACCTAGGAGCACGTGAAGATCTTGGGCATTTGTTGCCTTCCACAATGTGGCCGATGCCATATTTCTCAAAAGTATGCCACATACAATATGCATCGATGTCAAATCAAAAGATTTTGGTACCGCTCTAGCAATGTGAGAGAGTTGGCAGCGCTGTGCACACAGACCCACATGTACAAACAAATCAATCAAACCAACTACACCAACCTCTCCCTCTCCCAAACAAGTGTTCTTTTTGTTGCGTCAGTCCTCTCCCTCTCCGAGGCAATTTTTTTCATTGCATGATTTAATTTGGCACTGGAGCAAAGTAGGTCATCCAGATTGGGGCACTAGGTGAGCAATGGAGGGCATCGATGCCAAATGCATCAGAAGTGAATTTGGCATGTGTTTTGGCCTACATAGTGGAGGGCCGTTATAGCCCACTTTTGTACTACCTCGTATTTAGTGTAAAATTTTGACCATACATTTACCTAAGAAAATGCCAATGCATGTCACCAAAAATTGTACCATTTGAAATTATGTTCAAATACGAATCCAAGGATATAATTTTTAGTGACATGCATTAACATTTTGTCACACTACAAAAAAATACACTTCCGTGATGATACGTGTTTGTCATAGTAGGTCACGTTTTCTGTCATGCATGTACATCCATGACGATTTTATGATAGAATCAAGATAGTCATACCTGTGCTATCGTAGAATTGTTCCATGACAATACCAAAATTATCGTCACGGAAGTGTTCACTTCCATGACGATATATCTCGCGTCATGGAACTGCTTTCGTCAAGGGTAACCGACACGTGGCATCCACCGTAACGGGTCACCGTTAAGCTATCGGGTCCGGTTTTGGATCCGATAACCCGCTAACAGCCATGACCAATGGCGATTTTCCACGTGTAAAATTCTCATTGGCCGACGGAACCACGTGTCAGCTCCGCGTTGGCACAAATGTCACTCATCCAATGGGCGAGACGCACCGATGATATGTTGACATGTGGACCGACCCAAAAGTGGCCCATAAAGATTAAATGGGCCGACCCAGCTAAAGACCCAAAAGATTTTGTAGACCATAATGGGCCGGCCCAGCTAAAGGCGCACAAGATTTTGGAGACCATAATGGGCCGGCCCAGCTAAAGGCCCACAAGACTTTGTAGCCCATAATGGGCCGGCCCAGCTAAAGGCCCACAAGATTTTGCAGCCCATAATGGGCTGGCCCAGCTAAAGGCCCACAAGATTTTGAAGACACCAGTGGGCCGACCCATTAACACGCTGCCATGTTTTGGGCCAAATGTCAGCACATATTTGATCCGGTCCATTAACAGCCTGCCATGTTCTGGGTATGAGATCCGGCCATTAATAGCCTACCACGTTCTGGACCATATTACGGCCCATATCAGATCCGGCCCTTTAAGATCCTTTCATTCTTTGTGCTAAATTATGGCACATATCAGATTCGGCCCATCAACTGGACAATGTGCTTTTGGGGCCACTTGAGGCCCAGTTAGGATTTCTATTTGCTAAAGGCCCATTTAATAGTAGGGCCTAATATTAGTTTCCGCCTGTTAAAGGTTAGTTTAACATTTCGGCCCTATATTTATTTCGGCCTGTTAAAAGCTCGTCATATAGTTGGGCCTAATTATGGCCCGCTTTGCATCCGGCTTGCTCACAACCAATATTCCGATTGGGCCAAACAAGGACCGAGACAATTTTGGCCTGTTAATGGCTAGTGATGTGATTGGCACAATCAGGGGTCAGGGTCTATTTTGGCGTGTTGTCGGTCCGTGAGCTTTTCCGCACGTTTCAGGCACAACCTTCTTTTCAGCCTACTAAGAGCCCATTGAATTTTCTTGCCTAAATAGGGCCGGCGGTTTACTCAGCCTATTAAAAGCCCGAAACTACTAGTGGGCCAGTTTACATTTAGGCATGTTAACGGACCAAGATGACTGGGCCAATGATGCGGCCCATACATAGTGATTTGCATGACGGCCCGATTATGTACTTTAATTTTATGGTTTGGCCGGTTTCCTTTTCATGAGCAAAGACAGGATATATATACAGTAAAATAACTAAAACATCGTGAATAAAAAAACCATGACTATACAATAAAGAAATTACGGCATATCACATCCACCGGGCATCAAAGTTCGGCACTATGATAATAAAGCACAAGCAGGCAGGAGGTTACATACACTGGGCATCATAGATCGCCACCACTGCAAATAAACATGCTGACAAAATAATAAACAAAACCGACAGCACTTCAATAGAGTTCAAGAAAGGTTAGCCCTGCTCGGGAGCTGCAGCGCACGCAACTGAGCAAGTTGATGAGACTATGCTTGTTTGACGCTTATATCCTCCTTAGTCCGAAAGAGAAACAAGCAGACAGATGACATGTTTTGCACATATAAGTATCAGGGATGACAATTCATCACATTTATTATTGGTGAATAAAGTGTCACAGTTTAAAATAGCATTAACACAATATGGAATTGTTCAGGTTAAGACATGGCAGGAAATGACATTGTGAAGGAGTTGTCAGCTTCATGACACCACTGGATTACACATCAAGAACTCATAAGTATCAATGGTTAGTCTACTGTCAATTTATCCCATTTCAGGTTGGCAAATAAAGAGATGGTTTAAATAATAGTAGAATGATATGACATTGTTCATAGTTAAGACATTGCACATAGTTAAGACATTGCAGAATATGACACTGCGCTGTAGTGGGTAGTTTCACCACACCACAGGATTACGGAGCAAGAACAGAAGCATACATGCAGTGCAAAATAAGATCACTTGCTCTATATAGTTTAATGTACATGGTATGAAGAAGGAACTTGGTTGTACAACTGAAAACTTAATTTGAGAAGGACAAACTTATGTTTATGAACATCATAATAAACTTTAAACATGCAATTCGATGCAAACACCAAAAATAAACAGCTGTTGTAGTCATGCCTAACCAAATATACGCAACAAAGTTTGAAGGCATGAAAAGGACAAACTTACATTAGTGGTGAATACCGGCTCTATAATGCCCTTGTCCATGCTGATGGGGGGGCAATTGAAGAAGTTTACCGCAGAATCTTCTTCATAAACATTGCCTTTATTCTATATTTTGTTAATAGTAAATATAGATGTGATAATATAAGAAAAAATGGAGAATATTTAAGATAAGATGAAGAGTGATGCTACATAACCAAGTAGCTATAAATGTAGGTACAACGATACAGGCAAAAGGTATAGCCAAGAGCAATGCAGAGCTAAACTTCTTCAGTAACATTGCTGTTATCCAACCTTATGGTGAGAGTAAATATAGATCTGACGTGTAGAGAACGGAGGGCAAAGGAAAATAAGCTGCAGAGTGATGGTACATGAACAACTAGCTGTCAATATAAGTACACTGATAAAGGACAGCAGATACTTACGAGAACAATGCAGAGCTAAACTTTTTCATTGGCATCGGGTATATTGTACATTAATGTAACCATTAATACAGATCTGATAATTTGGAGCGAACAATTGATAAGCTAGCTATCATGCATACTGCTGTCACATAATGAACCAGGTAAGAATGCAAGTACAGTGATACCGGACAACAGGTACTAACAAGAGCAAAGCAGCGGGTAGCATATTTGTGATATCATGTCGTCCTTTTCAAACCGGAATTCTTCTTCGAGCAGATTTCCTGCAAAAGAGATTCGTAAGGCACATGCAGAAAAGTAAAAGTTCAAATTGTCATGTGATATCATAGACAGTACCTCATCCTGGGAACGAGACCAGTGCATACCAAGGTTTTTCCATTCAATGTCTTCTAAATTTAGCACAGGAGACTTCACTGGAAATTTGTTTATAGACTTGCCATCAAAGTGTGATTTCCTCAGGTAACACCGATACTGCTGCAATGCTTCCTTGAAAAGTGCAAGAAAGCTTTGCTTGTCATGACTATGCAAATTGACCCTCGCCTACTTACAACAATGGAATGTAAATCATTGATGCCCCGTCACCTCCAGCTTGACATCGACGGTGAGTGCACGAGCGGCGGCTTCAATGGCCAACATTCCGATTGACCTGCGCCCCTTTGTGCCCCATGGCTTCGATATTCAACAAGTCGATGGCCGCAATGGGGTAGCTCGGGTGGTGCTTCCGCAGCGTCCTCGTCGCCATGAAGATTGGGCGATTGCAACCATCCATCCACTCCCTGCCGATGCTCCTTTCCCAATGTAAGAATGTTCTTGAAGAATTCATTTTTGAGCATAGGTAGTTGGGGTTGAGGGACATTCAGTGTTGCCCATTTGGAGAGGCTTATGTGCGTCTGACGAGGGTTAGGGACAGAGATAAGCTGGTACTAGATAGCCCACATGAATTTGGTGATGTGTTCATTTCGTTTGTGAAGCATGATGAGGGCAGAAACCATAGACGGGTCCATTTCAATAGGACTGAATGGTTACTTCTGACAGGAGTTCCTTTTGATTTTCGCAACACTGAAGATCTAGCTTGTGCTGTCAGTAAGTTTGGCCGTATGATCTCATGGGACAAGGAAGACGCTCACATGGGGCGTATTGTGGTCAAAGCTCGAGTTATGAATCTAGACATCATTCCCAAAAGTATGAGATGGTCTGAAGGGGATGAGTTTGAGGAAGATGGTTGGTCTTCCTCCCTTGAAGTTCTGGCAAGCGAGCTTCTTGGTGGGGGCCAGCAGATGAGGATCCAATTCCTCCTAACAATGTGGACCCACATCCACTGCCTGAAAATGCTGAGCCTGGAGATGGCTTCCATAATGTTGCTCTTAACAACAATCCCATGGATGCTCAGAATGAGGATAATTGGGACAATTGGAATGTGCCCCAGCAGGATAACCAGAATGTAGTTCTTGAGGATCTTCTGGATGTAGTTCAGCAAGAAGAAATGGCTTGGGCAGATGGGGAAGAACACCTTCCTGCAGTTAGCAATAGTAGCTTATCTGCAGACATGTCATTTTCTGAAGGAGATAATTCCAACTTCTTTTTGCCACCTGTAGTTGCTGGGAACATTCAACCTAGGGCTGCTGAACATGTTGTTTTACCTCCTCCTGCCATTGTGGTTGCAAATGGCCTGCAGAACATTATCCAGGCAAATCAATCTGATGATGAGGAGCCTCATTTGCTGCAAGAGCAGAACCTGGATGCTGCACTGATTTATGTGGATCTTCATGATCAAGATCCTGCAAACCAATTGCAACATGTTGCAGTCAGTCCTCCTCCTAGGATTGATGAGGCAGCCGTCACTGCTATTATTTCGGATGCTCAAGATATGGAATCACACTCTCCTGCTTTGCAATTAGGATCTGCTTTGGAGTTTGGCTTGGCCCCTGCCATACCCTTGGGAGATTCAGTGGCAATTTCTGAGCCAATTATTTCCACTCATGCTGGTGGTTCTTCAAGTGAGGCCATCCATTGCAGCTCTGGTCACATCAATAATTCAAGAGGAAGCCTAGAGCCAGTTGCAAACATGGAGGATCTTTAGTCTGGGCTCAAAGGTAATTGGGTTAATCAAATTAATGAGCATTTCAGCATGGCTCCCTCTCTTCTTGGTTTGAAATGCATTCAGCTTGCTGCAACTGCTAACAATGATCATGCTATCTCTGAAGAAGGCCTATTGTTGTGGAAAAAACACTTTCAAGAGAAAGCGTTGGAAAACAAGAGCTCTTTCTCTACTAACATTCCTGTAAGTTCGTTTAACTTTATTGTCCACCTTCTACTATCACCTAATAAGTTTGATTGGACTGTCAATATGCTAAAGTCTGGAATGTGGGAACTTTTCTCTGCTGTGGAGAACATGGAACAAGCTATTCTGTTTCACATTCCTGATAAGTGTCCTGCCTCACCTGCACCTATTTTTCAGGCCATTGTCATTGAGGAACAGCTTGCCAAAGATAAGGGCAAGGAGAATATTGGAGTGGCTTCCAATATGCAAGATGTGGAGTCCCAGGATTTACTGCAGCCTTTTGGCTCTGACAATTTGAGGAAGAGAAGGAGTGGAAAAAATCCCCTGGTTGAAACAGAGGTAAGGAGAAGTGATAGAATTAAGAAGGATAATTCTTGTTACAAAAGAAACTCCTGCTCAAATATTAACTGTCTACCTTGCAATGCTGTCCCTCCCATCATACAAAAAATCAGTTGTTAAAAATCTCACTGCCTCTTTCTGTAAGGTTGCTGAGAGGGAGCTGGAGGACAAGCTGGCTAAGAAGCCCAGGAGAAGGCAAGATGATGATTTGGTCAAGGTGCTCTTGGCCTAAGGAGAGGAAAATACTTCCAACTCTACATGATGCTAGCTGCCCTCAGTTGGAGTAGTGATTTGAGGGGTAGTGTGTTTGGACCCTCCTCTTCTATTTTGGATTTCTCACTGAATGGTGTAAGGTATTGGTGCTGGTACGTTATGGAACTTGTTCACCTGGTGATGTACTATATTAATAGAACATCTTTGATGTATGGGTTTTGGATGTTATGCTGGTCATGTGATGTGCTGTGGCTCAGGGTCTTGTGCCATCTTTTCTTATTTTTGATTGATCAAGTGCTGGTGCTTGATTACTGGCGCAGAAACTCCATTTGTTTCAATGAATAACACAAACGGAAACTGGAATATTCTCAACTGGAACATTAGAGGGATGAATACTGAGGACAAATGGTTGGCTTTAAGGCAGAAAATAGATGAGAGTGACTGCAATATCATGTGTCTTCAAGAAACTAAAAGAGAGACCTTTGACCCTGCTTACATTAAAAACTTCTGTCCTAACGGAATTAATAAATTTGCTTTCCTATCCTCTATTGGAGCTTCTGGGGTCTTCTAGTTGCTTGGAATGGTTCTCAGTTTGCTGGAGAAGTTATTGCCCAAAACAGATTCTCACTTTCAATTCAATTTACCAGCTTGCTCTCGAATCAGTCTTGGATTCTCTCCAACATATATGGGCCATGTGACCCACAGGACAAAATTGAGTTCATTAATTGGTTTTTGAATATTCACATGCCTGTTGATGTGGACTAGATACTTATGGGAGAGTTCAATCTTATGAGGGCTCCTTCAGACAGAAACAGACCTGGTGGAGATGTTAATGGCATGCTTCTGTTTAATGAGGCAATCAGCAACCAAGGATTAGTTGAATTGCCTTTGCATGGAAGAAAGTTCAGCTGGAGTAACATGCAACATGATCCTCTTTTGGTCAAGCTTGATTGGTTTTTTACATCTGCTTCCTGGATGGCCACATTCCCAAACACCATTGTGCTCCCCTTGCAAAGCCTATATCTGATCATTTTCCTTGTGTTATAAAAACTGGTACTTCTATTCCAAAAGCAAGAGGTTTTAAATTTGAAAACTTTTGGTTGCAACACTCAGATTTTAAATAGGTGGTTGCTGCTTCTTGGAATATCCCTGTGGGTAATCTTGATGCTGTTAAAGCTTGAATGCTAAATTTAATAAGTTAAGGAGAGCTTTGAAGCTGTGGGCCAGATCTTTATCTTGTCTTAAATCTCAAATTGCAAAACTAAATGAGCTCATCTTTCTTTGGGATTTCTTTGAGGAATTTAGAGAGTTGGACATTCATGAATGGAACTGCAGGACTATTCTTAAAGAACATCTGCTCATTCTTTTGTGGGACCAAAAGATCTTGTGGAATCAAAGGGGTAAAATCAAGGGGGTCAAATTTGGAGATGAGAACACAAAAAAAAATTCATACTAAAGCTTCTATCATCTACAGGCATAATCACATTGTTGTACTCCAAAATGATGACCAAGTGGAAATATCTGATCATGCTGGAAAGCTGCAATACTCTGGGAACTTATAAGAAAAGAATGGGAACATGTCACGAAACATCTATGCACTTTGATTTGGATTCCTTGTTTGGCCTGTGACAAGATTCAACACTTTTTGATAACCTGGAATTGCCTTTCACTGAGGAAGAAATCAATGATGTAGTCAAAGATCTCCCACTTGACAAATCACCAGGTCCTGATGGTTTCAACAATGAATTTCTTAAATCTTGTTGGGACATTATTAAAGGAGATGTGCTCAAATTCATATATGATTTTCATGCTAGGAAAATTTCACTTGAGAGCTTAAACACATCATACATCACCCTTATTCCTAAAGGCAGTACTCCTTTGACAACAAATGATTTCAGGCCAATCTCACTCCTCAACTGTTGTCTCAAACTAGACACTAAGCTGTTGGCAAATAGGTTGCAGAAAGTGATTCTCAAGGTGGTGCACATCAACCAATATGGATTCCTCAAAGAAAGATCCATCCATGACTGCTTGGGTTGGGCATATGAATATCTGCATCAATGCCATAAGTCTAGAGAAGAAATTATTGTGCTTAAACTGGACTTTGAAAAGGCTTTTGACACCATTGAGCACCAGGCAATTTAGGATATCTTAAAGGCCAAAGGTTTTGGAGACAGATGGATCAACTGGATCAAAATTTTGTTCACTTCTGCATCATCTGCTATCTTGCTCAATGGTGTTCCTGGCAAGAAGTTTTATTGTCTTAGAGGAGTCAAACAGGGAGACCCTCTGTCACCCCTTTTGTTTGTGCTTGCTGCAGACATGCTCTAGTCAATCCTCAAGAAGGCCATGCACCTGGGTTTACTTACTTCACCTTTGCAAGTGGAATCATGTCCTGATTTTCCAATTGTACAGTATGTAGATGACACTCTGGTTCTCCTTCAAGCAGATGCAAAGCAACTTCACTGTCTCAAAGCCCTCCTCAATACATTTGCAGATGCAACTAGCCTTAAAGTGAACTATAATAAATCAAGCCTCATCCCAATCAATGTGACAAAAGAGAAGGTGGAGATTCTGACACATACTTTCCATTGTAAAAGGGGAACTTTCCCCATACAATACTTGGGAGCACCCTTAGGTCTTCATAAGCCTACTGTGGAGCAATGCTTCCCTCTAGCCACAAGACTGCAGAAGAAACTTGTGGGTTTGTCTTCTTTCATGACAATGGCTGGGAGATTGTTGCTAGTCAAATCTTTTTTAAACTCTCTGTTATCTATCTCATGGGATGCCTTGATATGCCTGTCACTATTAAAACTCAAGCTATCAAGTATTTGAGACATTGCCTCTGGAGAGGCCCTAACCTGGAGGATCACAGGCCTGCCATGGTGGCCTGGAGCACTGTTTGTCGACCAAAAGATCAAGGAGGTTTGGGGGTGATGGATATCTTTGTCCAAAACAAAGCTCTGTTACTTAAGAATCTGCACAAGTTCTATAACAGACACAACATTCCATGGGTCAACTTGATTTGGGAAACCTATTACAGCAATGATTTGTTGCCTGGCAGTAGTTGGATTGGATCATTTTGGTGGAAGGAAAACCTTAAGCTCATTGATAACTTCAAATCTTTTGCCAGATGTAACATAGGAGATGGAAAAAGTGCTTTATTTTGGTCTGATTTATGGCACTCAGGTTGTTTGCAAGACATGTTCCGTCACCTCTTCTCTTTTGTGAGAAACAAGAATACTACTGTACACACCATTATACACACTGAATTTCTGGAGGATCTGTTCCACCTACCACTGACTGTGCAAGCTTTCCAGGAATTTGAACCTATGGAAGACATTTGTATAGCATTAAGGGCTTCTGACTCCATGGATTGCACTGACACCTGGAGTTACATTTGGGGAAATGATCAATTCTCAGTTGCTAAGGCCTATAAAGTGATGATGGGAGCTAAAATAGTGCCCCAATAGTTCAACTAGATTTGGAATAGCTCCTGTTAGCCAAAACACAAGGTGTTCTTTTGGAGACTCCTTCATGACAGGCTCACTACTAGGAATCTACTACGAAGGAAAACTTTTCATCTGGACAACTATAACTTTGCTGTCAATAATTGTCAATAGGAGGAAACCCTACATCATCTCTTTTGGACCTGCCCTTTTGCAGCCCAGTGTTGGGATCTGATATGCCCCTCAAGACAGGCCAATGTTTCAGTGCTTGAAGCCTTTGCTGATCTCAGACAGAAACTTCGTGTGCCCATCTTCATGGAAATCATCATCCTAGCTTCTTGGGCTATTTGGATCTCAAGAAATAATCTGATCTTTCAAGCAATTCATCCTAGTATTTAGAGGTGGAAAGTCATTTTCTTGGAGGAGCTTAACTTGCTCAGATTTAGAATTAAGAAGAGCTATGCTAGGGCCTTTTGTTCTTGGCTTGACAACCTAGTTCTGTAATTCATGTAGTTAGTTTTTTAGTTTTTCTTTTCTTTTGGCTTATCTCAAGCCTTTGTACCGTTGGACCTTTGTTTCTTTTTATAATATAAAAATTGTAGTGGGGTTTTTCCCTACTGTGTACAGGCAAAAAAAATCATTGATGTGTTCCATCAGCAGAAAACAGGAAAATAATCACCATGAATAATAGCACTTACACGTAAGTGGGATAGGAAGATGTGAAAAAGGTGTTTATCTTCACTATAATCTTCCCATGATGGGAATATATGCACGTAGTCCCTAACAACATTGAAAGCATTGTCTTTTAAACTGGAATAACTGGAATGGGCTTCCAATCTACAGGAATTGGCCGTCTCTGCAGTTGGGATAGGTCTTCGGCCAGTGGACTTGCTGTACTATTTGCTGGAGTGGGATTTTTCTGTGGTACGGGTGGTGCTACGGCAACTGAAATCGGCCTACCTTTTGCTGGAGTGCAGGTCCTGTGTGGTGGGGCTAGTGGTGTGGCCAGTGAAGTATGGGTATGCTACCTCTTGAGCATGCGTTGGTTTTCCCTTGAAGAGGAAAGGGTGATGCAGCAAAGTAGCGTAAGTATTTCCCTCAGTTTTTGAGAACCAAGGTATCAATCCAGTAGGAGACTACACGCAAATCGCCTAGTACCTGCACAAACAATCAAGAACCTTGCAACCAATGCGATAAAGGGGTTGTCAATCCCTTCACGGCCACATGCAAAAGTGAGATCTGATAAACATAATAAGATAAAATATTTTTGGTATTTTTGTTGTATAGATTGGAAAGTAAAGATTGCAAAATAAACTACAACAAAAATTGGTAAGTTGACGGGAAACTAATAAGCTGTAAAATAGACCCGGGGTCCATAGGTTTCACTAGTGGCTTCTCTCAAGATAGCATATATTACGGTGGGTGAACAAATTACTGCCGAGCAATTGATAGAAAAGCGCATAGTTATGAGAATATCTAGCCAAGATCATGAACATAGGCATCACGTCCGTGTCAAGTAGACTGAAATGATTGTGCATTTGCTACTATTACTCAACACATCGACCGCTATCCAGCATGCATCTAGAGTATTAAGTTCATAAGAATAGAGTAACAGATTAAGCAAGATGACATTATGTAGAGGGATAAACTCAAGCAATATGATATAAACCCCATCTTTTTATCCTCGATGGGAACAATACAATACATGCCTTGCTGCCCCTGCTATCACTGGGAAAGGACACCGCAAGATTGAACCCAAAGCTAAGAACTTCTCCCATTGCATGACAGATCAATCTAGTAGGCCAAACTAAACTGATAATTCGAAGAGACTTGCAAAGATATCAAATCATGCATATAAGAATTCAGAGAAGAATCAAATATTGTTCATAGATAATCTTGATCATAAACCCACAATTCATCGGATCTCGGCAAACACACCGCAAAAAGTATTACATCGAATAGATCTCCAAGAACATCGAGGAGAACTTTGTATTGAGAACCAAAGAGAGAGAAGAAGCCATCTTTCTAATAACTATGGAGCCAAAGGTCTGTGGTAAACTACTCAGACATCATCGAAGACGCTATGGTGTTGATGTAGAAGCCCTCCATGATCGATCCCCCAAGGCCCCAAGATGGGATCTCACGGGTACAGAAGGTTGCGGCGGTGGAAAAGTGGTTTCGTGGCTCCCCTGGATGTTTTCAGGGTATAAGAGTACATATAGGCGAAAGAAGTAGGTCGGTGGAGCTACGAGGGGCCCACGAGGGTGGAGGGCGCGCCCTGCTGCTTCGTGGCCGCCTCGTTGCGTCTCTGACTTCCACTCCAACTCTCCTGGATTGCTTTTGTTCCAAGAAAGATCCTGGCGAAGGTTTCGTTCCGTTTGGGTTCTGTTTGATATTCCTTTCTTGCGAAACACCGAAATGGGCAAAAAATAGCAACTGGCATTGGGCCTCCGGTTAATAGGTTAGTCCCAAAAATAATATAAAAGAGCATATTTGAAGCCCATTAAATGTCCAAAACAGATAATATAATAGCATGGAACAATAAAAATTATTGATACGTTGGAGACGTATCAGCATCCCCAAGCTTAATTCATGCTCGTCCTCGAGTAGGTAAATGATAAAAACAGAATTTTTGATGTGAAATGCTACCTAACATAATTTTCAATGTAATTTTCTTTATTGTGGCATGAATGTTCAGATCCGAGAGATTCAAGACAGAAGTTTAATATTGACATAAAAGTAATAATACTTCAAGTATACTAATAAAGCAATCATGTCTTCTCAAAATAACATGGCCAAAGAAAGTTATCCCTACAAAATCATATAGTCTGGCTATGCTTTATCTTCATCCCACAAAGTATTTAGTCATGCACAACCCCGTTGACAAGCCAAGGAATTGTTTCATACTTTTGATGTTCTCAAACCTTTTCAACTTTCACACAATACATGAGCGTGAGCCATGGATATAGCACTATAGATGGAATATAATGGTGGTTGTGGAGAAGACAAAAAACGGAGAAGATAGTCTCACATCAACTAGGCGTATCAACGGGCTATGGAGATGCCTATCAATAGATATCAATACGAGTGAGTAGGGATTGCCATGCAACGGATGCACTAGAGCTATAAGTGTATGAATGCTCAACAAAAGGAACTAAGTGGGTGTGCATCCAACTTGCTTGCTCATGATGACTTAGGGCAATTTTGACGAAGCCCATCATTGGAATATACAAGCCAAGTTCTATAACGTAAAATTCCCACTAGTATATGAAAGTGACAACATAGTAGACTCTCTATCATGAAGATCATGGTGCTACTTTGAAGAACAAGTGTGGACAAAGAATAGTAACATTGTCCCTTCTCTCTTTTTCTCTCATCATTTTTTTGTTGGGCTTCTTTGGCCTCTTTTATTACTTTTTTCGTCCGGAGTCTCATCCCGACTTATGGGGGAACCATAGTCTCCATCATCCTTTCCTCACATGGGACAATGCTCTAATAATTAAGATCATCACACTTTTATTTACTTACAACTCAAAAATTACAACTCAATACTTAGAACAAAATATTAGTCTATGTGAATGCCTCCGGCGGTGTACCGGGATGTGCAATGACTCATGAGTGACATGTATGAAAGAATTATAAACGGTGGCTTTGCCATAAATACGATGTCAACTACAAGATCATGCAAAGCAATATGAAAATGATGGAGCATGTCATAATAAACGGAACGGTGGAAAGTTGCATGGCAATATATCTCGGAATGGCTATGGAAATGCCATGATAGGTAGGTATGGTTGCTGTTTTGAGGAAGGTATATGGTGGGTGTATGATACCGGCGAAAGGTGCATGGTATTAGAGAGGCTAGCAATGGTGGAAGGGTGAGAGTGCGTATAATCCATGGACTCAACATTAGTCATAAAGAACTCACATACTGATTGCAAAAATCTATTAGTTTCGAAAAGAAGTATTACACGCATGCTCCTAGGGGGATAGATTGGTAGGAAAAGACCATCACTCGTCCCCGACCGCCACTCATAAGGAGGACAATCAATAAATAATTCATGCTCCGACTTCAGCACATAACGGCGGTTCACCATACGTGTATGCTACGGGAATCCCAGACGTTAACACAAGTATCTCTCAAATTCACAACTACTCAACTAGCATGACTCTAATATCACCATATTCATATCTCAAAACAATTATCAAGTATCCAACTTCTCATAGTATTCAACGCACTCTATATGAAAGTTTTTATTATACCCATCTTGGATGCCTATCATATTAGGACTAATTTTATAGCCAAAGAAAATTACCATGCTGTTCTAAAAGACTCTCAAATAATATAAGTGAAGCATGATATCAATAATTTATATAAAATAAAACCATCACCGTGCTCTAAAAAGATATAAGTGAAGCACAAGAGCAAAATTATCTAGCTCAAAAGATATAAGTGAAGAACATAGAGTATTCTAATAAATTCCGATTCATGTGTGTCTCTCCAAAAGGTGTGTACAGAAAGGATGATTGTGGTAAACTAAAAAGCAAAGACTCAAATCATACAAGATGCTCCAAGCAAAACACATATCATGTGGTGAATAAAAATATAGCCTCAAGTAAAGTTACCGACAGACGAAGACGAAAGAGGGGATGCCTTACGGGGCATCCCAAAGCTTAGGCTTTTGGTTGTCCTTGAATTTTACCTTGGGGTGCCTTGGGCATCCCCAAGCTTAGGCTCTTGCCACTCCTTATTCCAAAATCCATCAAATATTTACCCAAAAACTGGAAAACTTCACAACACAAAACTTAAACAGAAAATCTCATGAGCTCCGTTAGTATAAGAAAACAAACCACCAATTTAAGGTAATGTACTCATTATTTATTTATATTGGTGTCAAACCTACTGTATTTCAACTTCTCCATGGTTCATACCCCCCGATACTAGCCATAGATTCATCAAAATAAGCAAATAACACACGAAAAACAGAATCTGTAAAAAAAACAGAGCAGTCTGTAGTAATCTGTATCAAACAAATACTTCTGGAACTCCAAAAATTCTTAAATAAATTGGTTCACGTGAGGACTTTATCTATTAATCATCTGCAAAAAGAATCAACCTAAAATCACTCTCCAGTAAAAAATGGCAGCTAATCTCGTGAGCGCTAAAGTTTTTGTTTTTTTTACAGCAAGATCGCAAAGACTTCACCCAGGTCTTCCCAAAGGTTCTACTTGGAAAAAACACTAATTAAAACATAAAACCACATCTAATAAGAGGCTAGATGAATTATTTATTACTAAACAGGAAAAAAAAGCATGGAACGAAAATAAAATTGGGTTGCCTCCCAACAAGTGCTATCGTTTAATGCCCCTAGCTAGGCATTGATAATTTAAATGATGCTAACATCAAAGACAAGAATTAAAGCACAAAGAGAGCATCATAGAACATGTGATAAACACATCTAAGTCTAACATATTTCGTATGCATAGGCATTTTATAAGCAAACAAATTATCATAGCAAGCAAAAATTAGCATATGCAAGGAAGAAGAAAGAGACGATAGCAATCTCAACATGATGAGAGGTAATTTAGTAAGATAAAAATTTCTACAACCATATTTTCCTCTCTCAGAATAGTTACATGTAGGATCATAGGAAAATTCAACAAATAGCTATCACATAACATATTCTCATCACGATCCACATGCATGTGAAGTTGACACTCTTCCAAAATAGTGGGATTAGCATTAACTAAAGTCATGACCTCTCCAAACCTACTTTTATCAAAAATACCATAAGGTTGAACATTCTCCAAATATGTGGGATCTAAGGTTGATACTCTTCGAAACCCACATTCAATATTACTGCAAAAACTATTATCAATCTCATATTCATCATGGGGCTTAAATAAATTATCAAGATCATAAGAAGAATCAGCCCATTCATGATCATTGCAACAAGTAGTAGACATACTAAAACTAGCATCCCCAAGCTTAGGGTTTTGCATAGTATTAGCACAATTGACATCAAGAGAATTTATAATGACATCATTGCAATCATGCTTTTGATTCAAGGAACTATCAAGTGTGGGTGCAATAGCAATAATCTCACGTTTAACATAAGGAACTATAGCAAATTCATCTCCATAAATATTGGCATCATGGCCATAAGAATAGCAAGCATCATGTTCATCAAGGGATATTTCAATCAAATCATCGGAATCATAACTATCTATAGATTCGTGCATATCATTATTTTCTTCCAAAGCAACGGTCATTCTCTCAATAAATTCCTTAACATAGGCATTATGAGCATAGTTTTCATAGCAATATTTAAGTATGTCGGAATTTTCAGATTTGTAGAGAGTAATATCATACTTTTCAATCAAAGAAGCAACTTCATGAGCACCCTTAAAAACGACAAATTCTTCAATTTGTTCGATATCATAGTAACTATAAACACCCTTTGCATAAGAAGATAAGATGTCATTATCATTAAACTCACATAGGTAGGGAAGGTGTTTTTTAGGGTTCTTAGAGCAACAAGTAAAATCATAAATTTCACAAAGATTCCAAGCATAGCATAGCAAACTATTTATTTGATACCATAAGAGCTTCCCTTTTTCAGGCAAACGATGACGCACAAAATGAGCATGCTCATCTAAAGATTTTCCCTCAACTAAATTAGTTGGGGTTTCAACACGAGCACATATAGATCGAAGATGATCCAAGTAGAACACTTTAAGTGGATCCATATCAATAGATTTTTAGCAAGCAAAGAGGCAAGCAAATAGAAGGCAAATGGTAACACAAGATCGAACGGAAGAACGGCGAAATAAAAGGGCAAAGGCTGTGAAGTGGGGGAGAGGAAAACGAGAGGCAAATGGCAAATAATGTAATGCGAGGAGAAGAGTTTATGATGGGTACTTGGTATGTCTTGACATGGCGTAGATCTCCCCGGCAACGGCGCTAGAAATCCGCAAGTTGACAGTAGATCAAATCTTGACTTGACTTGGCATAAACCTCCCCGGCAACTGCGCCAGAAATCCTTCTTGCTACATCTTGAGCATGCGTTGGTTTTCCCTTGAAGAGGAAAGGGTGATGCAGCAAAGTAGCATAAATATTTCCCTCAGTTTTTGAGAACCAAGGTATCAATCCAGTAGGAGACTACACGCAAATCGCCTAGTACCTGCACAAACAATCAAGAACCTTGCAACCAACGTGATAAAGGGGTTGTCAATCCCTTCACGGCCACTTGCAAAAGTGAGATCTGATAAAGATAATATGATAAATATTTTTGGTATTTTTGTTGTATAGATTGGAGAGTAAAGATTGCAAAATAAACGGCAATAGAAATTGGTAAGTTGATCGGAAACTAATAAGATGTAAAATAGACCCGGGGGCCATAGGTTTCACTAGTGGCTTCTCTCAAGATAGCATATATTACGGTGGGTGGACAAATTATTACCGAGCAATTGATAGAAAAGCGCATAGTTATGAGAATATCTAGGCACGATCAGGAACATAGGCATCACGTCCGTGTCAAGTAGACGAAACGATTCTGCATCTACTACTATTACTCCACACATTGACCACAATCCAGCATGCATCTAGAGTATTAAGTTCATAAGAATAGAGTAACGCATTAAGCAAGATGACATGATGTAGAGGGACAAACTCAAGCAATATGATATAAACCCCATCTTTTTATCCTCGATGGCAACAATACAATGCGTGCCTTGCTGCCCCTGCTGTCACTAGGAAAGGACACCGCAAGATTGAACCCAAAGCGAAGCACTTCTCCCATTGCAAGAAAGATCAATCTAGTAGACCAAACTAAACCAATAATTCGAAGAGACTTGCAAAGATATCCAATCGTGCATATAAGAATTCAGAGAAGAATCACATAATGTTCATAGATAATCTTGATCATAAACCATCAATTCATCGGATCTCAGAAAACACACCACAAAAAGTATTACATCGAATAGATATCCAAAACATCGAGGAGAACTTTGTATTGAGAACCAAAGAGAGAGAAGAAGCCATCTAGCTAATAACTATGGACCCGAAGGTCTGTGGTAAACTACTCAAACATCATCGGGAGGCTATGGTGTAGATGTAGAAGCCCTCCGTGAACGATTCCCCCTCCGGCAGATCGCCGAAAAAGGCCCCAAGATGGGATCTCACGGGTACAGAAGGTTGCGGCGGTGGAAAAGTGGTTTCGTGGCTCCCCTGGATGTTTTCAGGGTATAAGAGTATAGATAGGCGAAAAAAGTAGGTCGGTGGAGCTACGAGGGGCCCACGAGGGTGGGGGGCGCGCCCTCCTTCCTCGTGGCCGCCTCGTTGCGTCTCCGAGTTCCACTCCAAGTCTCCTGGATTGCGGTTGTTCCAAGAAAAATCCTCACGAAGGTTTCATTCCGTTTGGATTCCGTTTGATATTCCTTTCTTGCGAAACACTGAAATAGGCAAAATACAGCAACTGGCACTAGGCCTCTGTTTAATAGGTTAGTCCGAAAAATAATATAAAAGAGCATATTTAAAGCCCATTAAACATCCAAAACAGATAATATAATAGCATGGAACAATCAAAAATTATAGATACGTTGGAGACGTATCAGGGTACAGTCTGCTGGAGTCGGTCCTATGTTTTGTGTCACTAGTTGTAGAGCCAATATAAGTGGGGTGCTATCTGATTTCTCCGGCACCACCACGTTTTTCATTGACTTTGTTGGTGCTCCTTCAGGTTCGGCAATCACCCTCTTCCTTTTCGATGTCTGATGCACAAGAACAACATTTGAGTGAAAAAACATGGTATGACGACAGATGGAATATGTATTGATAATGGATCGGCATGGCATCTTGACATATATGATGAGTAAACTAAGTAGATGGCGGTGCAACAAAGTAGAAGAAATTCAAGACATCTTATGCAAGATACACACAATCAATAAAATCTTGCCAAATTAGAACATACACCTTGATGGGTGAACAGGACAGGCCATCTGCCTTCGACTCCTCGAGGTTAGAATAGTCATTAGGATCATATTCTGAACAAGAATCTGCAGGTGCGGACCGTATGAGTTTCATTGCATCCAAAATGGAACTCAATGCCTTGGTGCAAATTTTGTAAGTCACTGCAGTGTTCCACAATATTCTTCTAATGCGCGCATTCTCATATTCATTGTGATTACGCACAATATCTGAGATGCATGAAAACATAAATAGTAATGAGATTATCTTTGTAATGTAGAGGATATTCTAATATAGGGGCTCCCTGTAAACCGTTGTGTGCTATCACTGGATTCTAATGAGAGAGACCATGTGTGTTGTAATATGGTTGTGCATTAATATAATCTGGCACAAGTACACAAAAAAATAGGCTCCAGAAGTAAGGATAGTTGGCAAATGATTGGTTCATAATATACTGTATAGAGAGTTTATTGCCAAACCATGATAACAAGAGCACACATCAACTAGGCAGACCGTAGTGTACATAAAAGGGGTACACCATAACCAGCATATATAAATCGGGAAAGTGGAACTGACTGGAAAATACGGTGTTATATTGCCGCTACTAATTGAAAGCCTATCAATCACATACACGCCAGCTCTATCAGCTATTGACTGCAGATGTCCCTGCTCCCCTTCCTGACAAGGAACATACTGTACATACTAAACTCAGAATAACAAAAGAGGAACATGTTAAAGAACAGAAGAGGAAGCATATTCTTGAGATTCCGCTTCTTTCCATACAATGTTGGTTGCCCACTCATGATAAATCACAACGCCCAAAGAAATGCAATTCCATGATATGTCTCTATACGTGGCCACATGCATTCGGAAAATCAAGTGGAGCATTAGCTGACCAATTAAATGTGTGTCTGTTAACTAATATTAGTATCATATCACAATTCGTATTTGAAGAAGTAAGCTTCAGACTTATGATTGGTGTGTTGTTTAGCTTCAAGAGTGGACTTCTGCTAGTGCGACACAAAGCAGCTACACAGATCATAGCACTAGTGGAGAAAAGCCTAGAAACGGCATGCCAAAAACAGCCTTGCTGGCGTAGGAGCCCCACGCCAGCAATATGGCGCCAGTGTTAAAAATAGTGGTGGCGCTGGAACCTACGCCAGCAGTATTATACGTGTTTCTAGTGTATGATGTTTGCAACCCCACCACTATATTCACTCACCTAGCGGAGCACAATGTAATTTGCACGCCACGAACATTTCGTGCGCAAAAAAAGGTTTTTCAACACCATGTAACATTTAGCATTTCACATTAACACTAAGTACGTATACATACTATATAACAATAGAGCAATAGCAGATAATAGAACAGTAGGAGATGATATTTAAGTGGCTACTAGCTAGCTATATATCGATCTCACAAACACAACCAGTTAATAGAAACCTTACGAGCTAAAACAGTACTAGTACATATCGCTAATACATAATTTAGGAGTTCATTCATGTACAGCCCCGCCACACACATAGTTCTAAATGAGGTCGATGACCACCATCATCCTCAAGCCTTGGCGCCGGGTTTTCCTGATGGTGACTAAGATGGCCTGTCCAATATGGAGATTCTTTCCAGCAAGGAAATTGTTCGATCCCGTGATGCTGAACATAGCGCGATCATCTGTGTCCAGTGTGTAAGTACAGTTGGTGATGTAGCCCCTTGCCGTAAGGCATAGTCCAACAATGTCTGCTTCATCCGTCTCGATGCCACAACTCTCACTTAGCCTCTTAGGTAATTTCTGGAGCAAAAACAAATATGGTAAATGAGCATGTCACATTACTACGCACTAGCTAATTAATGAAGCATATCACGCATTACTACACCCTAAGCATATCCTGAAATTCTACACTAATAAGCATTTATATATATATATATATATCACAACACATTAGTAAGCATATCACATTACTACACACTAGCCGAGCATTCATCATGTTCTACACTAAGCATATATATATCACAACACATTATTACACTAATTAAGCATATCACATTACTACAAGCATATGTCACAAGTAAGCACATATATCATCAAATTTCAACACTAAGCATATCACATTACTACAAGCATGTCACAAGTAAGCATATATATCATCAAATGTCAACACTAAGCATATCACATTACTACAACCATGTCACAAGTAAGCATTTATATCATCAAATTTCAACACTAAGCATATCACATTTCTACAAGCATATGTCACAAGTAAGGACATATCTCATCAAATTTCAACACTAAGCATATCACATTACTAACATATGCTTGTAGGAATGTGATATGCTTACTGTTGAAATTTGATGAGATATCACTACAAAAAAATACACTTCCGTGACGATACGTGTTTGTAACCGTACATCGCGTTTTTTGTCGTGCATGTACATCCATGACAAATTTATGACAGAATCAAGATAGTCATACCTGTGCTGTCGTAGAAGTGTTCCATGACATTACCAAAATTATCATCACGGAAGTGTCCACTTCCATGACGATAAATCGCGCGTCACAGAAGTGCTTTCGTCAAGGGTGACCGTCACGTGGCATCCACCATAACGGAACGCCGTTAAGCTATCGGGTCGGGTTTTGGATCCGATAACCCGTTAACAGCCGCGACCAATGGGGATTTTCCACGTGTCGACTCATCGTTGGGACAGATGTCATCCACTCATTGGACAGAAGGCGCCTATGATACGTCGACACGTGGCACGGCCCATCAAGTTTAAATGGGCCGGCCCAACTAAAGGCCCACAAGATTTTGCGGACCCTTATGGGCCGGCCCAGCTAAAGGCCCATGAGATTTTGCGGACCACAATGGGCTGGCCCAGCTAAAGGCCCACAAAATTTCGCGGGCCTAATGGGCCGGCCCAGGTAAAGGCCCACAAGATTTTTGTGGGCCCGTTAATTGTTCACCGAATATTTGGGCCCAACTACAGCCCAGTGACTTTCGGCCTGTTAGAGGCCTGATGTAGACATGGGCCCATTTCAGCCCGGTGTGACTTTTGGGAACGGCCCGTGCTACCCATGGGCCATATATGGTCCGACGGGACATCGGGCCCACTAACGACTCATGCTAAAGGTGGCAACAGTTAATCCCAACGTGACTTTGGGCATGTTAAAGGCCTGTCGCGTAATTCGGCTCGTTGATGCCTGTGCTAAGCTTTCGGCCTCTTAAAGGCCCATGATATCAATGGGCCAACTAAGGCCCGAGATATGTTTCGGCCTGGTAACGGCCCGTGAGCTAACTAGGCCCAAAACGGCCCGGTCTACATTTCGGCCTGCTGAAGGCCCGTCGACGACTAGTGAAAATTGAGGCCCAACATGCATTTTGGCCTGCTAAAGGCCCGTGTTTTCATCTCGGCCGTAACAGGCCAATACAATATTCAGCCTGTTCATGGCCCAACGCTACCCGGGCCAAACTAAGCGCTGGGTCGACAAAAGGCCCAACTAAAATATAGGCCGGGGTAAGTTTGGGCCTGGCGCAATGTGTGAAGGCCCCAATCATTCGGGCCCAAGAAAGACACAGGCCGGCCCAATTGTGGCCCGCTAAAAACCTGGCCCGTTAGAGTCGAATGTTTCGGTCCGGTCGACTACATCTGATTTTTTTCAGATAGCGAATGATGGCAGTAACTAGTAGGAATTAAGAACAAACCTACTCTATACAATAATGAAATTACGGCATAGTAACTAAGAATAAACCTACACTATACAATAAAGGATTTAAGGTATATTACATCCACTGGGCATCGAAGTTCGCCACCAGTGATCATAAAGCGCAACGAAGAAGCAGATTACAAAAACTGGGCACCATTGCAGCCTAACAAAATAATACTGAACGGAGACCACTTCCAAGACAGTTCAAGAAAGGTTAGCCTTGCGGGGGAACTGCTGCGCAAGCTGCTGAGCAAGGCTGTGAGACCGGCCTAGCATGTCGGTCATAGCTTCCAGGTGTAGCTGTTTAGCGATGAGGTTCTCATTGGTGTTCTCCGCAATCTTTCTTAGAGATAGGACTTCAAGTTGAAGTTGAGTTGCAGAATGCCTTTCTGCTAGAACTTGGTACTGAAGAAGTCGAACTGATTCAGACAACGAATTCTGTGAGCTTGTCTGACTGTTAGTCTCAAGTAACTTGAACACTGCATCAAGACAAGACTTTGGGGTTGCCTCGCTATCTTCAAGATGTTTTGCCTTCTTTGCTGCAATATATGTTGGGTTTGTCTCACAGCCTTCAGCAGACTTGTGCATGCCATCAGGCATATCACCCTGAAACAAAGCAGAGAGATGACAGGTTTTGCACGTGTATAAACAAAGATGATAATTGTTCTGTCAATTCTATCCAATTTCAAATTAGAAAATAAAGAGTAAGTTCAAAATATCAATAGCATAATTTGGCATTGTTCATAATGCGGGGAGCTTCACCACACTACTGGATTACCATGTCAACATAACAAGCATAGATGAAGGGCAAAGAAAATCATTGTATCTATTTTGGATAATGTGCATGGCATGTTGTTCATATCATCAGCCACATCAGTAAGATAAAAAAGGAGATGACAAGGTGCAAACATGGGCTGCTTCACCACACACTGGATTATAGATCCACAAAAACAAGCATACATATAGGGAGTATTAAGTAATGTGCATGGTATGAATAAGGAATTTGGTTTCACAAGTAAAACTTAGAACTTACGGTTCTTACGAACATGCATTTTGGTAGAAACAGCAAACTAAGCAGCAGTAAACGATAGGGAGTATGAGCAAATTAAATAGCAGTTGAGGATAAAGGCTTTAGAAGGACTGACTTACATTAATAGTTAACACCGGCTTTATAATGCCCTTCTCCATGTCAAGGGAAGGATAACTCAAGAATTTCAGCACAAAATCTTCTTCATAAGCATTGCCTGTACTCTACATTTTGTAGAGAGTAATTATAGATATGATAATACTGGAAGGGATAGAGGATAATGAAGATAAGATGCAGATTGATGCTACATAATCAACTACCAATCCCTGGAAGTACAAGCGTTACAGGACAAAATGTACTGACAAGAGCAATGGGCTACACTTCTGCACTGGCATTGTCTGTGTATTCTACTTGTTGGTAAGATTAAATATAGATCAAATCTTTTTTAGTAAATGGTGGGCGAGGGAGATAAGATGCAGAATGCTACAAAATGAACCAATCCCTCTTCCCATAATACAAGAGTGTTTTGAACACTGGTGTACTGTACAAAACGTTCTTATATTATGGGACAGAGGGAGTAGCTGTTAATGTAAGTACAGTGATAGACCACGTTCAGTCCTTACAAGAGGACTGCAGAGCTAAACCTCTTCAAAAGCATTGGGTTGATTCTAAATTTATGTAAGAGTCCATACGGATCTTATAATATCCACCAAATGGACAATTACGATGCTAACATGAGTAGTGATGCTACATAATCAAACAGCTATGAAAGTAAGTATGGTCATACAGGGGAAGAGGTACTCACAAGAGCAATGCAGTGTGCAGTATAGTTGCGAGATTCTGTGGTCCCTTGAGAACGAATGTTCTTCTGCTAACAGTTTTCGTACAAGTGAGACATTAAGGCAAATGCGGAAATGTAGTTCAAATTGTGATGTGATATCATAGACAGTACCTTACGCTGCAGCCGAGACCAATGTGTAACAAGATTATTCCAGTCACCGTCGGATAAATGTAGCACCGGAGACTTTACAGAAATTTCGTCCAGAGGCTTGCCATCGAAGTGCGCTTGCCTCAGGTAGGAACGATACTTCATCAACGAGTGCTTGAAAAGCGCAACCAACCCTTGCTCGTCATCACAATCCAGTTTGCTCCTCGCCTATTTAAAAGAATGAAATCTTGTGTCTTCTGTCAGCAGAAACATATGCAGTAATGACCATGAATAACATTAGTACATTACTTACGCATAAGTTGCAGAGGAAGACTGGAAATTGTTCTGTGTCTGCGGTATAATCTTTCCATGAAGGAAAGATGCGCACAAAGTTCCTGACAACAACATAAGCTTCGTCTTCTAAACTGGGAAGAAATGGAACAGGGGTCCTATTTGCTGCAATTGGGGCTCTCTCTGGTTCGAAAAGGGATTTGGCAACTGGATTTGGTGTACTCTTTGCTGGAATGGGGGTTTTGCGTCATGCAGCTGGTGCTATGTCAACTGGCATAATCATACTGTTTGCTGCAGTTGGGGTCTGCTGAGTTGGGGCATCAGAAATGACCAGTGTAGTAGGGCTAGAGTCTGCTAGAGTTGGGGTATTTTGTGGGTCAGGTGATATTGCAACTACACCTAATGGGATATTTGATTTATCAGGTGCCACTACCTTTTCCAAATACTTTGCTTGTGCTCCTCCACGATCAACAATCGCCTTCTTCCTTTTGAACGTCTGATACACAAGAACAACATTTGAATGGATAAATATGGTATGATGACAGATGGAATATGTACTGAAAATGGATAGGCAGGGCGTATTCACATACATGATGTGTAAACTAAGCTAATGGCAGTTCAACAAAGTAGAAGCAATGCAAAGCATCAGTTGCAAGATATGTATGAGCAATGTAACCTTGGAAAGTTAGAGCAAGTACCTTGATGGGTGAATAAGATAGGGCATCTTCCTCTGACTCCTCCACTAGGGAGCTACATTGACTTAGGTCTCCCTCTAGCTCAGAATCACTGTTAGGATCAAATTCTGAGCATGAATCTGTAGGTGGAGAGCATTTGCATTGCATTGCATCCAGACTTGATTTCAGTCCCTTAATGCCAAGTTTGACAACCATGGCATTGTTCTGCTTTATTCTTTTCATGCGCGCAAGCTCATAATCATTATGATGCTGTTCAGAATCTAAGATTCATGAAAACATAAAAAGTAGTCAGATTATCCATGGAATGCATTGCAGATTCAACTCGGAGAGTGTCTCCCTATAAACCCCTACATATGCAAAGTTCACCTCCCCAACCGTGCTGACCAGACCACACATAGAAATACAAACCCCTTATGTCTCTATAACAGGCAGGCACACATGTCAAAACTGAAGTAGGAACATTTGAATCATATGATATTCTTATTTGAACAAATAAACTAAGCAATTATGAGTGGCGTAATGTTTAGCTTCAAGGGTGGAGTGTTGGTAGTGCGACACAAAGCAAGTAGGCAGATTGTATTCCATGTAAGATTGAAACCTGTGTAAAAGCTGGAAATGACACTTTCTTTCTATACAATGCAGTGTTCGTTACCCACACATGATGGAAGAGATCACATAGAGAAATACTATTCACTCATGTCTACGGTTCTAGTATTTAGAAACAGGGTGGTCCACCCTAAAAGAATATTGACAACAAATATGACAAGGCAAGGATAGATGTAGTGAATCAATCATTTACTTGTGAGCTTACTAGGACAAGTATGCAGAATTGTAACTGCAGTAAGAGACCGTCCAAAATCTGAATGAAGAAGTTTGTCTAGCACTTATTGTTTGCAACTAATCGACGTGAATAATTGGATATTATATCGAATGAGTAAGAAAGACAAGTAAAATTGTCAACAAACCTGGCTTGCAGTAGTAATCTGGGTCAATGTCACTACGACCAACAATCCAAAATGACTAGTTTCTGTTCCGAGGGCCGGAATTTTGAAAACCCTGTGAACCATTAAGTGTAGGTAGCACTAAGCACACAACAAACCCTAATGACAGTCCTGCCTAATGAGTAATGAATCAATTAGAAAATGGGTGATGAGGAGTGGCTGCTGAGTGTTGAGGACGTATCTCAGGATAAATCAGGTTGGCGTGGTGGGTGTTGCACGCCTGAGCCCTGAACGGACTGGGAAGGTAGGCACGGCGGAGCGCCCGGGAAGCGGTGACGCTGTTGGGCGAGCGGCTCCTGGCCTCCTGTTAGTCCGGCGTCTCCTCCTAGAGTCATGCCGTTCGGGGACGGCAAGTCGCCGGCGAGGCAGGCGGCTGGGGGCGTGTAGAGATCGAAAGCGCGCAGCAGAACAGAGGGGAATCGGGGCCTGGGACGACCCAAAATCCCAGGGTGGGTCGGCCCACCGTGGGCACCCTGGAGAGATACACACCCGAGCGGCGAACATGCATTTTCGAAACTAATTTAGGAACATTTAGCTGACCAATTAAACAACTCTGTTTTAATAATATCAGATTCGTATTTGAACAACTAAGCTTGATAGCTTGATGGGTGGAGCAGTGTTATTATGACACGAAGCACGTATTCTGATCGTATAGTGATCATAGAAGGGGGAAACTCTAAGCATATTTTTTTAGCAAAAGAGGGTTTCCCCTCCGATTTCTATTAAAGAAACCACCACGGAACCAACATGATCAATTAAACCCTAAGCATGATCAATTAAACCGTATTATGGCTGTGCCATGGCAGATTTGAAGCTGCAAACTGGAGAAATGATATTTAGCATCCATTGTTTGCTTCGAACTAAGAACTAAATTCTAAGAGCTGAAAAGAAAGTAGAGTAACCAAGTTAAGATCTATTTTCTGGTTGAGATCAAAAAGTTGAGGAGATATGAAGTACCACCTCTCTTGCGGCGCCGTGTAGGCATCGGGGGTGCGATGGCTATCGGTGGCGTTGAAGCAGATTTGCGACGGTAGACGGGTGCATTGGGGGATAAGTCCCGTTGCGGTGGAAGAGAAGGTCGTGTGAGAGGCCCCGGCAAAGAGGACGATGGCGCCGATGAAGCGAGAGGACGCGATGCAAGGCTATTGGTCCGTCGCCGTGGATGAGAAACGTCCATCTCTAGCAGTGGACGACGCGGTCTTGGTAGGCGCTCCGGCATGGTGGAGGACGGTGGCGATGGATGTGGTGGAGGATGGCGGCGATGGATGGGGTGGCGGACGGAGGCTGGTGTGGGGATGTGGTGTTCTAGCGTGGACGGTGTATGAATGGGAAAATGGAGGGAGAGGTACGGGGAACCATGTTTTTGGGACGCGCCTGTCTGAAATATGGGAATGTTACGAACTTAGCCCCCGTTTAAAATTTGGACGTCTCATCGGTTGGGGATAGGACGGTAATCTCGCATCTCGCCAATATTTGCCCAGTGCGATTTCGGGCGAGGAGAGGGTGGTTGGCGCCCATGGTTGGCGCCCACGGTGTATGAACAGGGCTGACAGGTAGGGCGGTTGTGTCACGTCTGAGTGAAGTTACAAACCTGCCCCTATTGAAAATATTTGCCTACATCGATTTCGGCCGAGTCGAGTTTGTTTTGCCGCGCACCGTGTATGAATGGGGAATGGAGGGAGAAACAGAGGTCTTTCGGACGAGCTTGAATCAAATGAGTTTTGCAGCCCATGTTTGACGCCCACCGTGTTGGAATGGGCTCAGAGGCGGTCGTGTCATGTCTAATTGAAGTTACTAACCTACCCCTATTTAGAGCAGTGGAAATCGGGCCGATGGATTGTCCGTGTAATGGGTAGATAGTAATTTCCATCTCCCAAACACTTGGCTTCGGGCAGCCGACGTGGGAGTGGACATTTTGCTGCTTCTTTCGAATTTTGGGACAATATGCATGCACTTTTACCCTGGCAACTAAATTCGAATCCATTTTGTATTCCTATATGAATCTTTATAAATCGTTCTATGTGTTTTTATATGTCTTCAAAAGGACGACAAAGATGTATTCCACTGTCATATATGAATATGGTTTACAAATGCCGATACTCAAATTCAGAAACTAGAATCCAGTTTAAGGTGAATTCGAATATTTGGAACACTTCATGTCCAACTCAAATGTCACACGCGGCATAATGTGTACTCCCATTTAGATATGTACACAAGCGATGTATCAAGATTCAAATACCGAGTCAATCAACCAAGAATGTACAGAACTAACAGACATATAAACACTTATAGAGTATATGGATCAATAATATCAACTAACATACATAAGCGAGGCCGCTGTACTTTTTTTTGGCTACAACATCATCCTTTTTTTGGCCAGCATCTTCGCCCTTTCCGATGCCTGCCACTTATGGTCCATCTATACTACTACTATTGCTAAATGCACATTCAGCCCGATTGCATATTTGTAGGTCTGGCACAACAATCCAAATGAAATGTCTCCGAGTCTTATCAATTAATACAGACTTGTGCTCAAATAAAATTACAAACCAAAAAACAAAAAAAACAATTATTACATGATCTCTAAAACAAATGGTTTGATTGATTACATGAACAGACAACACAAAGGTTATTCAACTATGGAAAGAACATTTCACCTATGATTTACCAAGTAGGAATTTAATTTCCTTTTTTCCTTCAGGACCTTAACAATCTGGTCAGTCTCAGCTTGCTTCGTTTTGAAATCCACCAAATATTTAATGGTTGTCTTGAGTATTGCTTGTGATTGTGCTGTTTGCTTCCTCAACATGTCAACTTCATCTCTAAGTGCAGAAGCAGAATCTCTTTCTACCAGTAGTTTAGCCTCTAGAGCATCATCAGTTGGCAATTCATAATGCACGATTGGGCCGGTGCCACTGCTGTGGGATGATGCAACGTCCATGGGGACCTCGCTCTTTGATCTTGGGCTAACCTGTTTTGCCATTAAAGTTCCGATTGGATTCAGAAAAGTTGAAGTTAGCAAAACATCTCAACTCGGAGTTATAACAGCAAACCAGTTAAAAAAACAAGGAATTAAAGAGTTTCAATTGGATGCTGAAAATTAGTTATTAACATCATTGTAACCCGTTGTTGCAGCAGCAAAGCAGTTAAACAAACAAGTAGATATTTAAGTTAAGGCAAACAGGTAAATCTTAACAGTAAGTATCAAACACATAGATAGGCGCAGTCTACAATATGATTAACAGGCTGTGCCATTATGTAATCAGTAGGAAACTAAATTAAGCCAAGCAACGTAATTGAACAATTTTGCAATAAGTGGCTAACTAAAATTCCGAGAAGCAGGTAACTGAACTTACGCTAGTTCTTTGTACAGGCACACTGCAACTTCTTTTTCGCTTACAAGGTTGTACGAAGGAGTCCATGGAATCAATTGCTTGGATACGCAGTCCCAATACTTCTTTCTTCCCACACTGCATGGGTAAGTCGAATGGTTAATCTGGTAAGATGGTGCGTCCTTGATATGTTATATGAGGACGTGTAGTCAGACTAGTTGTAGCCAAACACATCACACTGGCTTTTACTGTATATTTCATGCGATTACTTTTGGCATATCGAGATCTAAGCAATCTACAATAGGATGAAAAGACTGGCATCCTTCACATTATTGGCGAACTCGGTTCATAGAAACAAGCAATTCAACCATTCTATGGCTAAATCAAAAGCGCCACTGGAATATTTTTCACTATCCAATCATACACGCAAAAAGGGGCGATGCCACCATAGGGGCTGGTATGGGCGGCCGCCTCAGGTGGCTGGAAAGTGTGCACCTAGTTTGAGTCTTCCAGGTTGACCCACGCTAGTTTTGTTCGTCCCAACGCACGAGCAGACAATGTAAAAAATGAAGAAAAATGTTTCAATTTGGATGGGCCAATAACATAAGTGCAAGGCAGGCCCTATAGCAGGCTCGCGGCCCAAACGAGCGCCTCCCATATCGATCGACAGCAGGAAAAATCCAAATTCATTCAATCCAGCCTCCAGTCTGGTTCGCTCCTAACCTAGCCGCCGCTGGACAGACCGACACAGCACTTCCTCGCGCCCTCGTTGGAGTGCGGTCGCCGGGCTTCAAGCGAATGGAAGGACAAGAAGATGAAGATCCAACCCTGTGTGTAGCCTGCGTGGGAGGCAGCGGCGGCAACACGGGCATGGGATTGAGCTTGTGCAAGCGGACAGTCGCACCTTGCAAGAGTAGCATGCGCAACGAGCAGGTACATCACATCCCTGATTATATCTAATTCAACTCTTCAATTTCTGGCCAATAGTTAAACCTGACGGTGATGTAAAACTGCTTGTATGTAGGGAATCTATGAGAAAATGAAACCAATTCTACTTATTTTATAACTCCCCCAATCAATACTGAACTGACTGAATTTGATGTATCTAATCAAGTTTCCGGTGCAAACATACAAGCTCATGTTGTTCTTGATCCTGAAGTGTCTAATGAACAGACTGGTAATGAAGGATTTGATGCAAACATTTTACATGCTCCTGGTGATGAACATATAGTGTCTAATGAGGATCTAATGCAAGCATTTTGCAAGCTCATTGAAGGATTTAGTGTCTAATGATGATCTACTATGTTGAGAGAGACAGAGATTTGCAGGCATTGATGACAAGCAAATTATAGTGCATTTTCATAGCTTGAGGAAACGTCGAGGCCATCTACCAGAAAGTCCCCGTATCATGACAACATAGCATAAATACTTTTCTAATCTGTTGTTTGAAACTATTGACATACTTGTGCAGGATAGATATATTGATATGCAGTTTGCGCACTGGTTATACGTGCAATTACACTTTGATATTTTCAGCCAGAGAACGAATAATTCAAGCAGGTACAGACCATGTTTGTAGTCCTTGTACACCATGTTGCATTTTGTGTTTTTTGGTGCTTGCATCATTTAGTGTTTATAATCTAAACTACTTTGGATCATTAGCTGGTTTTCAAAGTGCATGTAGCTTCACATTTCTCAAGTTATGTTGATTTCCGGAGTGCAAGTGCCTTCGTATTTTTTAAGTTAAATGTTCGCCCTGGTAACTTCAATTCGTGGATCAGCCATTGCACACAAATCATACACGAATGCCAGTACGAATTAAATGAAATGCAGGGACTTACGCTAGCTCGTTGTACAGGCTCACTGCAGCTCTGCTTGCGCTTGGGATGTTCCATGTACAAGTCCATGTTACCACTTGCTTGGATGTGTAGGCCTTGTGCTCCTTGCATCCCCATCTGCATTTTTGACATGGTGAATGGTTGATCAAATAAGAGGAATCGACCTTGATGTTGTACCGGAGGACAAATACTTACAATGTTATACGGGTGTGGAGGATGTGTACCAGATCCCGTAGCGCCGTCATGCTTCGCTAAAAAATGGATTTGCTTGTTTCAGATGATATCTCCAGAAGAAATAAGAGTTAAAGTCAGAGTTGCATAGGCGTGTAAGCTAAGAGAGCAGTCAAAGGATATCCAAACATCGTCGGAACAGTGCACAAGGGAGTGATGTGTGGATACCTAGTTCGGGCCGGCGTTTGGGCATGCTCGCCTAGCTAGAGTACGGGTCACTTCAGAGCCGTTGAGGGTGATGCGCTGGCTGGCCGCGCACGGATGCAGATCTTGAGTGGCAGCGGAGGGCTACGATGCGGTGGACGAGACCGTTGGTGAAGCCCCAACGGCCTCGGCGGCGGAGTTGCGACGATGTGCTGGGTGAAGTAGCCCTGGTGAGCTGGGAGACACCGTCAGTGAAGCGCACCTAATGCGGTGGAACTCGGTGTCTGTGAGGCATGACGGTTGCGGCGGCTAATGTTGTCGGTGGACCACCCGGTGCGGTGGACGAGGGCGTAGATGAGGTAGCTCCGGTGCGGTGGTGAAGCGCGACCGTCGTCTTCGTCGTTGTCGTCCGGCAAAGAGGTGGGGAACGGTGGGGAAAGAGACGAGACGAGGGGCGATTCGAGGGTTGGTAGCGAATTAGGGATTTGAGCAATCTGGGCGCGGAAGGGGACGGTGGAGAAGAGAGATTTTGCAGGGCTAGAATTGGGGCCGCCAGATATTTCAATCCGAAATGTGGAAGCACGAACTTATATTGTCGTCGTCCTTTTTTTGGGGGGG